>NC_079902.1:21314200-21519250 GCF_024868665.1 Triplophysa rosa
GTATGTTGTGTATTTAGTATAATATAGAACAATTAAAGTATAATATAGTTTAATATAGAATAATTATTAAATTATTACAAGGATTAAAAATCCAATGTAATAATTGATTCTAATTATAATTTTTTGATCAATACTGTATATTTCTTGGACACTATTACAGTCCCTTGAAAAATGTGGTCAATTGTAAAACAATATTTAATATTATTTAATATGATATATATATATATATATATATTTACATATTTACATATTCATTTAGTATTTATTTGTTTAGAAAATATTTAGTAATTATTTTATAAATCATTTATTATAAATATAAGGAATTTTAGTATGTTGTGTATTTAGTGTAATATAAAACAAATGAAGTAGCCTATAATATAGTTTAATATAGAATAATTATTAAATTGTTTATTTTTCAGAATTATTACAAATTAAATGTAATAATTGATTCTAATTATTATTTTTGACTAATATATTGCTTGCAAGTTTATTATTTTGTTGGAATAGGCTACATAACTACTTCTGAATAGCCAGGAAGAAACTTTTTTGTAATGGTGCAGTTACGGCATCTACCAGCAGGGGCTTAACACCAAAGTTTGACCTCGGTGTAACAGCGCAATATCTCGCTAGTCATTTCTTTTTCTTTTAGTCAATTTCTTTATTTCTTTAACCAATACGCTTTAAAGGATTCAGAGACTGGCACCATACGTGATAGCAACCTTTACTTGACTATCTATTGTAAAATGGATTGTCTGTTTGCTGCCCACATAAAAGCGACCAAATAATCCCCCAGCATCCACGCACGAACCGACTCTATCAAAAATCACGGCTCTGATCTGTGTCGTGCGTCTGTCCTCGCTTTGGACGGCGTTCACATCCTCTGTTCTCAGAACACACAGACCACAGCATTCAGCTTAGAGATAATCTGGGCCTGCAGACATAAAGGATTCAATTCAGTTTCTGTTGTCATTTATTTCGTTCCTACACCCTCTCGTTCTTTCTCAATAGTGTTTTCCAAATCTCTCTTCTCTAAAAGTCCATGTCTTTCCTCATCTGTCTCTCTCGATGTGCGTCTGACTTTCTCAAGCCGACTGCGTGTCTCTCTCTGAACGGATTAGCTAAAGGTGTTTGCATGCAGCGTTGCGTCAGTAAAAACTTCATTAATATTAATATATTCCTACCCGTCTCTCTCTATCATTCGTTTATAATCCCTTACAATCTCTCCATTCCTCTCGATGATAAATACTCACTGTGCCACCATTCTTATGCTTCCTAGTTGTATTGCTCACAAGTTTCTCCTTTAAATCACCGGAACATTAAAGGGGTCATATGACACGGCTAAAACGAATATTATCGTTTGTTTTAGATGTTTGTAATGAATTTTCCACACACCGTGCATGATTGTATTTCCTCTTTGCACCGCCTCTCTGAAACGCACAGATTTTTTACAAAGCTCATCACTCTGAAAAGCGAGGTCTGCTATGATTGGCCGGTTAACCAGTGCATAGTGATTGGTCGAATACTGCAAGCGTGTGACGGAAATGTAACACCATATTTGGCATTAAATACCATATTTGGAACATCAGGTCCCAAAGCAATTGTACTGACAGGTACGACCACCTTACTTGCGTGTACATTTGGGCGGTCTTAGTCAAATCATACCACGAACTGACGTAGATTTGTGGGGGTGTGGTTACACGAGGCGTTTCAGGCAGGTCTGGGTGAGCATTCGCTTTTAGATAGAATGCATCTTTTGCTCCGACACTTTCATTTTTGCAATTTACGTGTCTAATACATGCACGGGCAACTTATAACACACCAAAGACACAGAAAAACACACATTCGCTCCATATGACCCCTTTAAAGGAGATCTCAGTTAGCATTCATTTTTTAAACATTTATTATATTCTACTTAATGAAAATATAATATTAAATATGTTGCTCAGAGGTTGCTCTTTTATGGTGCAGAAGATTTGAGTTCTCAGTTATGTAATTAAAACTTGACGTTTGATTAAAACGTTGGTATCTTGACAAATCTAAGATCAGTTTGTGGCATTGTTGAGATCTCCATCGATACGCTAACAGAGACATTTGTGAGATTTCTGGGTATTTTGGGGGCAACATTTAGTGACTTAAAGGGATAGTTCACCTACAAATGAAAATTCTTTGATCGTTTATTCACTCTCATGTCATTCCACTTGTATGACTTTCTTTCTTCTGCAGAACACAAAAGAAGATATTTTAAAGAACGTTGGAAACCAATCAACACTGGCCCTCAGGGACTTCCATTGAATGAGCACAAAACCACTGAGACATTCCTCAAAATATCTTCTTTTGTTTTCCACTGAAGAAAGAGTCATATGCAGGATTAAGGGCGAAGAAATGACAGCATTTTTGTTTTTGGGTGAACTATCCCTTTAAGTCCTCAGGAAACATGTTTGCAAATAAACATCATTTTCGCAATTCCCTCTCCTGACACCGATGGCGCAGAAATGACACTCATCCCCTTTAAACACATCTCATTTGTGATTTTTCAGGTCCGTGTTTTTCTCTAACACTACCTCTCATTTTCCAGGAGGTAGCGGAATGCGAAGAAGATGATGAGGAAGAAGAGGAAGATGAGAACGAAACCGGAGCAGGAGGCTTCAACGTCATCCCACCCTTCTCGGAGAAGGTGACAGTCACTAATTTGGGCTCCGAGGCGGGCAGGGTCCACAGCCGAGCCGCCACCCTCTCCGAGCTTCACTTCCTGTTCGCGGTTCTGCTGCTGATTGCCCTCAGCTGGGGGTAGAAACCAACGCTCGCACACCTTCTCACACGCACACACGCACGCCGACACAAACTTTCACATCAGACTCTAAGACCTGTTATCGAGAGACGAGTGGAACGTCACATCAGAGCGCTGGAGAGAGCGAAGCGAGGGGAAAACTCTTCTGTCCTTCTTTCTGTCTGTCTGTCATTCATTATTTTTCTCCTGGGGAAGAGGCTCCGCTATAGTTGTAGCTGCTTGGTCGTTAGGGAATCGCTTTTTTTTAATCGGATTCCCCGAGCCATTCGAATCACGACTCATCAGACTGACTGTAGCCGATGATGACCGATTTGATCACGTGATGTATCATATAAAGCTTCAGATATGGACGGAAAACTCCGGCTGTTCGAGACTTGCTACTTGGCTTTCTCTAAATGTGCGTGTGCTGCAGCATCGCATTACCTGCGTTCAGTTGCATTCAGAAACCCGCTGTGCTTATTTGTTGCTGAGACGAAATGTATGTGTGTATGTGGACGTGCAAGTTTGATTCGCTTGACATCGCAGCCTGTCGACAAACCATGTCGAGCACGATTCCTAAATCTATCGCATTTCACAACCCCCGTGTCTCCCAAGTCAGGTCACACACCTAAACACGTGAGCACACGCGCCTGCCCCGGATCGCGCGGATGCAAGCGCTTTTCTTTTATTGCTCTATCTGCGATGTGCATTCATTTTTTTGGACTCAGCACAGACTGTGCACTCTAACCAGGGGCGTAAATAAAAAACACGTCCTTCGACAGAAAAAAACAACATGAGTTATAAAGGGGAAATAAAGAAATAAACAAACGAAATAAATAAATATATCGCCGCACAGCAGGTGTCGGAGTCCGGTCTGGTGTTAGAACCCGGGGGGATGAACAGGAAGTCATTTTCCAGCCGCCCGTCGCCTGCTACCTCTCTCTGAGTCTGTTGTTTTACTTTCACAGAGATAATGGCTTACAACACAAACTGTTTATCTTGTTGCATGTTCACGCCGAAAGAATTACTTGTGATGGGAAAGAGATAGAAAAGAGATGAAGAGAAGAGAACACGGAGCGTCAAACCCTCCAGCAAAAAAAAAACATACAGTCTGGAATCACATGCTTTTTCTGTTCCTTATACATCTTTTGCTGACACTGAGGCTTTTTTCAATCTTGTTTCTTTTGCTCTCTCTCTCTCTCTTGATTTGTTATTGTGTATGTTTAAGGAAGCGAGAGAGCATCTCTGGGTTGTGGCTCGAAAGGCTACAGCTACGGCCGGAAGTGATGCAAAATCTCGCCATAAAATGACAATAAATTACATTAGCTAACGCCTACACCTACCATAACCCTAAACCTAACCTTACAATATAAAAACAGTAAGTAACTGTTGTTCAGCGTGACAAATTATGCGGTGTTGAAGTGCGCATGCCCAGTGGAGGTAGCTGTATCACTTCTAGTCTTAACAGCATCTTTGTCTCTTTAGGAGTTTTCTTAAAGGGGTAGTTCACCCAAAAATCTCATTTGTGTAATTGACCCTCATGACTTTTTATTTGTTGTGGAGCACAAAATGAGAAGTTGTATGAACTGTGCTGTTTGAGGTTTTCAAGATTTCAAAAAACATGACTAGGATTTTGGGGCAAACTAATCCTTTAAAGCACTTTCACTATAGAGAGTTTAGTGTAGATGTGAGTTCACTTGACATCAGAATTTGTTTCATCTGGTTGGTGTGAAAGATTTATTTGAGACATACGTGCACACCAGCAAACCGGTTCAAGGTGACTGTTAATGTGATTCCGGTTTAACGCAATCCATCTCATTGAAAAAGTGAATCGCTCTGAGGTTTTTGCATGTTCGCTTATTACAAAATTATGTATTTCTAATAGCTGCTTGTCTCAGAATAAATTGCTTTTGGACAGCAGCACACATTCTCCGTGTATATTAGTGCCAGACTTACCAATGTGACGCGACTTAAGTTTCTATGTAAATCCGAAGGGACAAATATTTAAAAAACATGGCAAAACTGGCATCTTTTCCCCCCCGAGTTGTTGTCTTGCTACAGTGGTAAACAGCTGCCGTTAAAACTCTCAGCGGCCCTCGTGTTGACAACGCAAACCCACCGTGATTCTGAGCCAAAAGTAGGCCTACAGCCTGCGGGGGCCGGAGGAGGAGGAGGGTTCGGACCGAGCAATCAAGCCAAGCCTTACAGCGTGAGGGCTGTACTCGAGATGTCCGCCACCCCCCTCTTCCTCTCCGGAAGAAATTAAAGCTCAGCTAAAGTGCTCATATCTCATCCGGCGTTCACGCGAAGCACCTTAGATTACACCGACACGACTTAACAATCAGATTCCGAACTGTTCTATTATGCGGAGGAACGGCCTGATTGAACAGACGTTGTGCTTTTCGACGTCTTCTCCTCCAGCGCAAGGTCAGCGAGGCACGCAGCGCGCCCGCTCAATCAGCAGGGTTAATTAAGAGAAGAAACGCAGGCGCGTCGGGATTGATGCGCCTGTCGAGATCGCGGGCGGCCTTTATGATGGCTGTTGTTATTTTTTAATTGTTATCTGGGGCCAGTGTCGTCCGCCCAGCCGTAACAGAAGGAGGCGTCGGATGAGTGACATTAGAGTCGGGGAAGGCGGCAGGGGTGTCAGTATTTCACACTAGAATATTTCAGAGAAAAAAATAAAGCCATGCGTTAAATAAATGCAAGTTGCGGGAAAGTTCGAGTGAGAAAGTTCGGTTGGAAAACGTAATGAGTTGCCTACCTAGACTGAATTTTAAGGCATCGCTTCAGACGCCTTTTAAGATGCCTGTTTTTGGGTGCAACCCTGAGAAGATACTATATTTTAATAATACATTTTCACGGCCATGCCAGTTTAAACCGGATTTTCCAACCGGATTTATTTTAGTCGGCTCTCTAAGTAGGCAGCTGCCCGTGTAGGCACACGCGGGTTTGGAACGGAGCGTTAGAGACGCGGCCCACACCAAATTAGCCGTAGCAGTTTGTGTTGTTTGACTTTATTCGCGTGTGCCGCATTACAACCACGTTTTGGCCCGTACGAAGATTCCTTGTGTCTGACATTTCCTCCTTGCCCATCTGTGCCTGTGTACACAGGAGAAACCCGTCGCGGCGGATCCTCCGCGTCGAGCGCTGCATCGCAGGGAGCAGGGGAACGGAAAAGAGATAAACACACAATAAGAGGGATAAACGGATAGGAGAGAGGAGGAGAGAGTGGGTTAGAGAAAAAGTACCCCAGTGAGAGCTGGAGAGAGAGCTGAAAGAGGGTAAAACCAGAGAGAGAGAGTAGTTTACCCTGTAGGCTCATAGCTTTATTATTATAGTATGCGGACACTGATTTATTTGGCGGCTGCAGGCGCCCGTTCTGAAACTCATTTTAGTGGTACTGATGTTGATTCTCTCTCTCTCTCTCCTCTGGCTCAGCATTATGAGGCCAGTGGACTGTGCCACCGTTTCACCCCACAATGCACCATCAATTGCATGAAAATAATCACCGCCGCTAATGTTTTTCTAATGAAGATGCCCAAAATAGTATCTGTATTTAAACCTCTTTTATGGAGTGCACTTATCTTTTTTTGTGGATAACGCTGTATTTTTTACTTTTATTAATGACTTGACGGATTTGCGTTGTCTGTTTCCAGAGTTAATTTTAATGAAACTATCAACAGTGAACACTCTGCCCATAGTCTATCTGAGCATTTGCAGGCCCACATGGAACTTGTGGAACTTCACAGATATACACAGAATTAGAAATCTTGCTCCCTTATGTTCATTTATTTAATAATTTGCCCAATTTATGCTTTCGGCTGTTTGAAGAGACGTCCGCACTAAAATGTTACTTTCAACATAAGTTAAAAGTAGAATACTGCAGTGTAATTCGTATTTACTATAATAAACCATAGTACCGAAAATATAAAAGTATACTTACACTTATTTACCACAATTTACTATAGTAAATACTACAGACTACTATAGTATACGCTTACAAAACGTTGTAAAATAGTTTACAGCTCACTACAATTTACTACAGTTTTTTCCGTAGTAAATACTAAAGTGTACTTCTGAATTTTTTCATGTGGGTATGTTCGTGTTCTGAAATCAGTGTTAAGGGCACCCTAACTCATTTCACTTGCTGCTGCACATGCTCAGTCATTGTTAAAGTTTCATGTGATGTACAAGGGCCTGACGTGGGAAAATAGTACAATAGCACACAAAAGCAGGTTTTATATCATGGATGAAATTTCTTGCCAAGAATTTTTTTGTTTGTTTTTTTGTGACTGGTTGAGTGGTTCTGCTGGGTACGCTGTGATACGAGCATGTCTCTCATTGCAATGTTGGATTTGCCTTTGACACCCTGCCCGTACGAAAGCACCTGCTCTCAAAAACTCTCCCTCAATTACTGCCCACCGGGTCACTTTGCAGACCTGTTGTACTGTGCCGGTCCTCCGCCGGTTTCTTCCCCTCTGCTCATCTGTATAAAATCAGGTGTAAAATGAGAATTCACTGTTTCTGTGACCCATGATAATGTACCATCTGAAATAAACTAAACGGAAAACAACTGTGCTCGTCAGGATTTCATCTTTTCTGTCTCTGGAGAACGAGTGTGTGTCTGTGAGAAAATTTCAAAATTGTATATCTAAAAATCTCAATCTTTTGACCAATTTGGAGAAATGACCAATAAGGGACTGTGAAAAGTTGTTACGTAAGAGAATTTCATGTTTGAAAAAAACTTTCTGAAACCTATACGAACCTTGGGGGAGTGTATCGAGCACAAAAATACGTCATACGTCGAACTCGTTTTTTGACAAATTGACCATTTCAAGCATGAGAAGCCAGCGCATTTAACATTGTAAAGAAGTCAGAATGCATGAAACACTGTTGAACCACCCCCTTTAAGATCTCTTCTGAAACTCTAATGGAGACCTTTATGAGTCTTGTTTTTCTGAAGAAATAACAGGGATGCAAAAGACTTCCATTTACAAATTTCCATTTAATCTCATTGACGTCTATGAGAGGTAATTGAAATACATCTGAGACAAAGTTGATATGTGAAACAGCATTACATCTCAGCTACAGTATGACAGATCAACATCTAAGCATTAGAACCTTCCTCTGGGTCTTTTAATCTTTTGCATATACTGTACAAACTCTGATTTATAAGTATATAGTACTCTCTCAGAATTATTTTGTGTTTGTTCAGAATGTGTTTGTTTGTGTTGTTGACCCCCCCCTGGGGTGTGTCATTGTTCTAATTGCATCTGGGTTAATCAGAGCATCGTCGCGTCTGATAAAAACAGCCGAGGTGCTGGAGAAGTCTTTCCGGCATATGGAAGCCATTGAGAAAGCGTTTATTTATTAATCAGATATCTCTCTGTCCCACCGAGTTCAATCACACAGTCTGCGATCTCTAGCGTTCTCCTCCCAGAATACATTTCTGCTCACTGAAAGAAACACACAAGCCCTGTTAACGCACTCTTGCCCTCCGCAGAGCTCTACAAACTCATAATTCTCCAAAGAGACTGTGGCTTTGACAACAGAGGAATGTTTGGGTTTTGTGTTGATAAAGATTTGTCTCTGTCCAGCGGTTTGAGAAATCCTCCTCAGACGTTCTCTCTATGGTTGTGTGGTGTCTCTGTCTTTAGCCAGAAGTCAGGTTTGATAGTTTTATCATTTAATAAGGCAATCGCCTAGCAGTCACACCAAAGTTTCTTTCTCTCTTTCTCTCTCAACATTATTGGATCACTTCAGCACTCAAGAGGAACTTGGAAAGTGCTGTAACATGGAGACGAGTCATTCTGTTTCATTATTTCATCATTTGTTTTTCAAATAGCCACCATGCAGGTAAAAAGCACACACATATTCGTATTGTTATTCTCCATTGTACTGTATTTCTTCTACATTACCAGTTTCATTCAGAAAAATTAAGAGATTTTTTTCCATGCAGTTTTCCAGTTCAGTTTAAATAAGCGTTTCTGCGTGTATTGTGGCAATTTCAGTCCAGTGTCTGTTGAATTTCAACAAACACAAACCCGGGGAATGACAAAATCATACAATAGCAATGTGACAGACTGAAAGAATGCAAAGATGCATAAAAGTTGAAAATAAAATCAGACGTATATATTCATGCTTGAACTGATTCTAAAATACAAGCATTACTATTGTGTTGTTTAAACATGAATATGAGCTTGTGAACATTGCATCTTTTAGTTTTCTGCAAATAAATGCAAACATAAAACATACTTTCATTGGAAGAACACGCTGGCCCAAAGTTAACTTCCGATCTGTGTTTGGTTATAATATTAAAATGTATTTTATTTTTAGTTTATATTATTGATTTATATTAATATTTAATTGTAGGCCTATATTAATTGTATTACATTAAAACTCTTCTTTCCGGAGGTCAACGAAAGTTAAGTTTGGACCACATAACGTTTGTTTATGTTGTTGTTGCTGAAACCGTCTATATCCATGACAAATTGTCCTAACCGTTCAGGTGAATATGTTGGTTTGTGTATTTTATGTATTAACTCAATATTACCATTTAAACAGTGATAACTTTAATATTGTCTTAGCTTAGCAATAGCAATGTCTGTGTCTACACACATAACAGCACGTAACATTTGATATCATGCATATAAGATTGCAGATGCACAACTTGCTCTCGAGTGTTCACGGACTGGCTTTAACCGTTCCAGAATGTTGGACTTACATATGGCAGCCCACAGAAACTAATGAGGCATCTACAGTATATCTAAAGTAAGAAGAGCTCGCTTTATACGCCACACTAATTTACAGATTATGGACAAGTACTGGATTTCTAATTTCTTGTAACTGAAGCCGATAAATACAGAGATTATATAAAGGTTTAAGGCACAAGGTTACATGCGTTAAAACAGAATATTATAGAAGCCTTCCCAGTCTCCCCTACTGAGATCCTCTATCTAACTGTGGTCCCTTGGGAACCTTTATGCTGCTCCATTCTGTGCAGTTAGAAACAGAGAAATGGAAGAGAGATGGAGGTGGAGATGGAGACCAGCGGGAGACAATGTAAAGCTTTTAATCTGTTAATGGAGGGGACGCACTGATTCATTTAAGGGCATAAGCACAGACATTGTTTGGGTTTGTATTAAACATTTATGTTGCTTATGTTGCAGACAATAGTGCAAATTTGACATTACGTTATCAATTCTGACTTCAGACTGCAGGCTGATTCACTTTTAGAGACACAATACAGGGTCCGGGGGGACACCAGGACCCCTGCATGCATTTAAACAGTTATACTATAAAACATCTGCCTTCAGCACAGTAACCAGCTACCTCTACAGTAATCTGGCCAATCATTGCCCACTTATACAATTAATTGACCAATCACAGCTCACATGTGCATTCCCAATTAAAACTGACCAATAAATGCTTAAATTGACAGTAACCAAAGAGTAAATACAATTTATATGCGTTTCATGACCCTACAGGTTAAATGATCAGAATAAGAGGTGTGTGGTATAAAATGGAGAAGATTTGACTTCATTATTTATTTGATAAAAAAGGCAAACTATGTATCTGAGAAAATGGGGTTTGCTGTAATATATTGATAGACTATATTGACTATAATTTCATCACTTATTAATATATTACAGTAATCATCCTCCTGGGTTTGACTCAATAAGATTTGCTCGTGTTGTGTGTAAATGTTTACCAAGCCTCTTAGTAGTAAGGAGTAGAGTCACTCAAAAACGAAAAAATTCTGTCATCATTTACTCACCCTCTTGTCAGTTCAAACCTGCATGACTTTCTTTCTTCTGCAGAACATAAAATAAGATATTCTGAAGAATGTTGGTAAACAAAAAAAAGTTAGTCCCCATTGACTTGCAACGGTTGACTCCATACAATGGAAGTCAATGGGGACCAATGGTTTTTGGTTATACCAACACTCTTCAAAATATCTTCTTTTGTGGAGAAGAAAGTCATACAGGTTTAAAATGACAAGAGGGTGAGTAAATGATGACAGAATTGTTGTTTTTGGGTGAACTATATTTTAAAGTATTCTCAAAGCTAAACCTTAGTTTACACTCCGTTGTCACGTTTCCATTAAGCATGTTTTCCGTCAGCCTGTATTCTATCATTAGTTTCTATCATTGTTAATTAGTCCCGCACCTGTTTCTGTTTCCCTTGATTATGTTCCCCTCTGTATTTAAACCCAGTGTCATCCTCATGTTCCTTGTCGGTTATCGTTTATGTCTACAAGGTATGTTTGTGGTCCTTGGTTCTCTCTCAAGTATAATATTAAAATACCCTTTTTGGATTACGTCGTCGTCGTCGTCGTGTGCTCTCTCCATATCGCCTGACACGTAACACAAGTACAATACAACTCTTTAATATTCTTTATTAATACATGTGAATGAAAAGCAAAGATGTCAATTTTCCAAAGTTGGACATCACTTTTGGCCAATGTTGAATGCAAGAAATAAAAGCATTTTATTATATTATTAATTGTATTATGTATTACAATTATTATGTATTATTAATTGTATTATTAATACATAAATTAATGTATATAGTATAAGTAGTCCTTCTGATACAACTGAATGTTACAGGTGTTTTCATGCTAATTCTGTGCAAGTACCTAGATGTTCATTCATGTTTTCATTACATTCGTCATGCTATTTTCTCATGCAGGTCAACAGGTTTTTAATTAGAATTGAGATTTGCACATAGTCTCAAACAAACGTATTTGCCATTCTGGAAAAAGTCCATCTGCACTTAACAACCCACAAAAATAACCCAGATCTCATTATTTTCCACGAATGTGTGATTTTCTTCCATTTTTTCCAAGGTTTGTGGCTTCATTCTCTTAACACGTGGATATATTTAGAAAATGCTGAAACCGGAACAGTGTGGCGGTTACAGAAATGACTTGCTGACAAATTGGCACAAGCTTATTTAAGAAATTGACTCCGATTAGTTCCACATCCATGAAAATACTTTGGGTTCAAAAGGTCAGCCAGAGTCTCCTGAAACTCATGCTGGGAGTCATTCAATCACCTGCCTCAGGTGAGTATCTCAGATGTTTACCTGCTTATTGCTTACAGTGGAAATCCATTTTCGTATTTCCTGCCCCATGAAATTAGCATCCACATATCAGTTTTTTGCACAGCGTGGCATTAGCCGGAGCCTGTGAGCAAGGCTTTACCTTGTTCTGGAGTGGTGGCCATCTCTTGGGCAGATGTTTATGGGTGGGTTGAAATCTCAGGATTGTTGAGTCATGGTTTTTGAAAGCGGGGCTGGAGGCGGCCGTGCATTGCATGGCTCATAGATTTGAGTACACTGATAGGTTGTCACGGAAAACACAGAGCGCTGCGCTGCCGAGAGAGCCAGAGAGTTGTGTTATCAATACTGTGCACTGAAGCATGTCATAATGTGCTCTTTTATGGTACTTTCTGTATTAAAACCCCTAATTGAGTCACACACAATGGAAATGATGCAGAATTTTTCTCTTGACAGGGGTCAGAATGAACCGTTTCACCAAACACAATGAGATGAAAGAAGCTGGAGTCTTTGTTCGATTAAAAGCCTGTAGACACAGACAGAATCCATTTGATTCTCCTGTTGAGGGCAAATGGCTCAGCGTAGTATTTCATCTTTTTTTTGTATAACCCTGTGGAGAGATTATATGTTTGTGTATATTTGTGTCGTTCTCCAGAATCCTTTATCGTGATTCGACATTTTATTAAAAATATTCCTGGCATACAGATTTCAAGTTGGGTTGAGTTAATTATAAGTAAAACCTTTTTAAAAGATTTGGGTTTAAATGTAACTTGTTTTAGTTAAAAATAAACAAAAACTTCATTCACGTCATTAAGCGAAAAACAATGTTAAAAACTGTCTCATTACCTTACCCTGATTCACAAACGGTAATGATTTATGATATACATTTAATAAATATTAATGAATATCAGTGACATCATTTTACTTCAATGATATAAAGATAAGTACATAAAGTAACCTGCAATGTTGTTTTGAACAGAGATGGCGATAGAGAGGCAAAACTTGCAGATTGTAACCATAAAAAATAAACATGTCGTTTTTCCTTTTAACGCTGTGCCAACCATCCGCACACAACCTGCGCCAAGAATTTTAGTCATAATTTTAAAAAAGATTTTGTGACACAACAGTGTCTGTTTTATGCCCAACATATTGAGCTTTCATTTGCTTGTCTTGATGTTTGTTCCACCAGAAATGAAAGAAAACCATGTGCCAACTAACTCGGGTCTCTCCGGCACTTGCACGACCAGACAACAGCTGCATGACCAAGATGGCAACCGAGTGGACCGCGTTGCTGTAAAAAGAACTTTGGTTCCAGTACGCGAGTGGCTTGTTCTGTGAAGATCTCCGTCGGAGTCCAGAGCGCCAGGCATCATTCCAGAACATCTTTATTTCATTACTGCAGTAGCTCAGCAGTCGGTCTGTGTCTCTTTGTGGCTCCGTCTGTTTCTGCTGTTCTTCCTACATCTGATTAAGAGATAACAGAACAACAAAACTCTCTCTCTCTCTCTCTTATTCGATACAGAATTTGGATGAGGATTTGCAACAGGATTCTTAAAGCAATAAAAATAGCCTATTTCTTACTTTGGTACACCGTTAGCAAAGAGTTCCCTATGGTGCCAAGAAAATAACCATTTCTGATGGAACGTTTTAAGGAAAATCGAATATGATGTGGTTTTTTTGGAGAGCAGTTGAAATCTAGCAGCGATAATGAAAATGTTTCTGAAACTGAAATTCTCATTGGTCAAAAAATAATGAGTGATTTGCAAGAAAAGTTTTCTTCTCAAAATTTGGTTAAAGACGGTGAACCGAGATATGCTACTTGCTATTGAAAGTCAGAGACAGGTGGTTTTGGTGACGGGACATTTTCTAGAATCTAATTTATTTCAACATTCTCAAAACTCGATTTCTATTTATTTTCAGGTAAACTTTGAGATCTAAAACCCCAGATGTTCCTCTACCCATTGTAGACGACCTCAACAGGTGATGACCAAAAGCAACACGTCAAATTGTAACTTCATGGGATGACAATGTAAGACAAATGCAGAACAGTGATTTATACAGAGAGCTTGTGAATGTAGAAACATTGTAACAAACAATATGACAATGTCCCATTATCCAGTCGGTCTCTTTTTCTCTCAGCCTCTCACTTTTTCCAGAGTCGGTGTGTATGTGTGTGTCTTCAAACGGGTAGTTTGCTCTCTAATGGGGCCTGTGTTTTTAATGAGCACTAAGCTCCTGCCGTTTGCACACTCACATTCGGTCCCCTTCATTACTTCTTTATCACCCCACCAAATACCCCCCACCACCTCTCTCTCTCTCTCTCATCATCTCCCCCACCTGAACGGCACTTTTCTCCACTCCTTCTTTTCAGTAGTTTAATTACTCTTGTTCTCTCTCTCGCAGCATTAGTATGGGTGTGGGGTGGTAACTGAAGTCTTCTCTATACTTCACTGCTCGCGTGCTGCACCAATAACAGGCACTGCAGTAATTTATAGTCTGTTGTCGGTTTTAAAAGCATCAGCATGTTTAATACACCTGCTCCACCGTCACGCTCGTCTGGACACTCTCTCCCTCTCTCTTTTTCCAGAGCGTGTCCCTCTCTCTTTCTCGTTCGCTCAAGCCATCACCTCGGGCGCTAAAATCCTGTCTTTCTGTTTTCTCTCCCTCTTTAATTTTCTCCCCTTTTTTCTCATCCTGCTTATTTCTTCCCATCTCCTCGTCCATCTGTAGGACCCGGCGCGTATCTGCGCTTTCTATCTCGCTGTGTCTCCATCCATCACTCCGTTTCCACTCATTTTTCTCACTCTTTCCTCGTCATTAATTCAAGATGACATCGGATCTATCGCTTTTACTTTCATCCTCTGTATTTGTTTCCCGTCAGAGAGGTCACCTCAGTCGCTCCGGTTAGGTACAGCACCGATTGCTCGTCGGTGACTTTGGGAAGTGGACTTCGGGAGATCTTAATGGTTGAACTCATTGTCAATGTTTGAGCACCCATGTCCCTGCAAATCTACAGTACATGGCTATCTGTCTTTAGTGGAACACATTTAAAAATTTTGACATTTATATTTTTTATATTTAATGCAAGAGAAGGGAATTCAAAGCTGTTTTCTGTTCCACAGGCACAATTTACATTTGTTTAAATATAAAACATGTATATCAAATGTAAACACAACGATGTGTTATATGCATGAATACATTTGATGCAAATGTATTACAGTAATTCATTTTATTTAGAAATACTCATACAATGTCGGTTTAAGTGAACCTAGAATGCTTTGGGTTAATTTAAACCAACAGTTTGATTTATTCATATTTGACCCAACCATGGGTTAAAACAACCCAACATTTTTAGAGAATAAGATATACACTCTAAAAATGTTAAACAGAGACATGAAACACTTAAATTGTTCTGTTGGGTTTTAATTATGACATCATAAACTTATAGTTTAAGTTTATAGTATAAGTTTATGCTTTAGATGCACAGAAAAATCACGAAATAACTGAATTTATGCCCTGTATGTAGAAAATGTTAAGAAACATCACCAGTTTGATGTTCAATATTAATAGACATTATGGCCAGGTTTCACAGACAAGGCTTAGCTTAAACCAGGACTATGCCTTGGTTAAATTAGGATATTTAAGTTGCTTTCATTAAAATGCCTTAGATAAAAATATTATTGAGACATAACAATTGCAATTACATATTTTAAGATATGTCAGGGCATTTTATTTTCAGTTAAGACAGCTCAATCTTTCATTTTAGTCTGGGATTAGTTTTAAGACTCGTCTGTGAAACCGGGCATATATGAATTAATAACATTCAGAAAGTTTAGAAATATTAATTTAATCTTCAGAATCGGCGACAGCAGAAATCCCTCTGAATATTCAGGTATCGGTATAGGTGGATAAATTTAGTAACAGTGCATCTCTACTATATGCTAAACTTAGAGTTTATACTTTAAATTCATGATGTCATAATTGAAACCCAATCTAGACAATTTAAAGTGATAGTTCACCTTCTAAAAGATGCCGGACATGAACCGCATGCGGTGAGTGAAACTGATGTCTGTGTTTTTTTGGCAATGTGCTTTAGTTCAGCCTACCCCTCCCCCCGCACGCGCCATATGCTTTCGGAAATAATCGTACAGCTGTATCTATCTTTTATCAATGTGATCAAACTAAATACTCTTCGAAGATACGAAGTATGCAATGCTACTCTATAGGTACTCAAGATTAATATGAGATTGGCAGAAACCGCGTGTGTTAGGGCCGCTTTAAAGGAATAATTTCATAATTTGAGGGTAAATATAGACATAATTATTATGATTTTGGGGTGCACTGTTCCTTAAAGTGAACCAGATATCACCTGCTCAGTAAACACTTGGTAAAAGCAGCCTCTTTCTTTCTCCGTCTCTATCACACATCTACACCTGGTATTGTGACTGCGACGGCGTCCTGCTCGTTCTCTGGTCACAGTAATAGAGTCCTTGAAATTGTTAGCTGCGAACAGTCTAATCCCACATGCTTTCAACCCCCAACAGGTGCTGAGTGCAACTCGACACTGGTTTATGCAGGATGGAGGGAAAGATCTCTGCCGAGAAAAGAGAACAATCTGGAGGGTTGACGAGGAAGGAGGGAGGCTTTTTCTCATGGGGAAAGAGGGAGAGAGAGAGAGGGAAACTTCAAAACCTCTCTGTTCAATTCCTCACAAAGTTCTCACAGACTTCTGTCACGACTTTAGTCGCGTTTTTTTCTACCCTCGTTATGTTTTCCTGTGGGCATTTGATTGGATCATTAAATGTGGGCCTTTCTCTTTAGTAAAGCCTTATTAGTACATTTTTGGTTGCGGCGGCATCATCACTGAAGCTGATAGAGCGTCTAAGACATTTAGGATAGATTCAATAATAGTGTTCGGTATTGCTCAGAGGTTGCTCTTTCACAGCTCAGAACTTTATGGTGTTCCCGTTGTTTAGAAATACATTTTTCAGATGTTTCTTCTGAAATTAATTTGGATAGCACAGCTTAAATCATTCAGTCTCAGGAGAATTTAATTACTAATGTGTTGGTTTATATTAAATCTCTGAATTTAGACATCGACCTCTTTCAAATCTTAGCAAAGTATAAGAGATCTGAAACAAGGAGACCGAGGAGACAAATTGAGATGACCATGTCATTTTCTCAGGAGAAATTTATGAGAAGCAGGAGATTGCTCTCTGTTCAGTGTGACTGGGATAGACTATGGAAAAAAGTTATTAAACTGTTTGTTTGTTTGAGAGTTTTAGAGTTTTGTGCATGGATTTTACTTCCCTTAAAGGAACAGTTCACTAAAAAATAAAAATTCTGTCATAATTTACTTCCCTCGAGTTGTTCCAAATCTGTATAAATGTATTATTCCGGTTACAAGCATTCTTCCAAATATCTTTCTCTGTGTTCATCAGAACAAAAAAAATTATACAGATTTGGAACAAATTAAAGAGGGATTAAATGTAGACAGAATTGTCATTTTTGGGGTAACTGTTCCTTTAACGATCTGTTATATTCTTTGTTGTTCCAAGAACTGCCTTTTGAAAGTTGCTAAGCCTGATTCCCACTTATTTTTCTTGCCACTTTCACAACGCTGGACAGTTGGAAATCTTTGAAATAGAAAACCGTTTTCGATGTAGTCTTTTAAAAGAGTGAATGGCGTAGAATGAAACTGTGTTCTAGATCCCGAGAATGACTCGTATAATTCCCGGCCAGAGAGATGAGCTTTGTCAAGAACACGCTTTTCACTCCGACACAACAGGAGTCAATCTCCAGGGCTCTGTGAAACTTTAAGTGAAAAGATAGAAGCGGGAGAAAAATATCAGAACAAGGATTTCCTTAGATACCGTTCCCTGTGAAAAACAATCAGGAAGCGGACGCTCACTGTTCCGAAGTATCCATAGAGGTAAATGGTGTGTCAATCAGGAGCATCTGAATAAAACACATTATCCATCTCATCTCATGTTTTGAGATTCTCCATCAAATTCTCTCCCTATCTGTCTCTTGTTGTCACTTTTGTCCATATACGTAACCTTGATCATGAGAGAGATGAAAGTCTGACTGATATCTTATCCGTGAAATTGTGGGTACGCGGGCGCACACATCACGCGAGCTGACCGTCAGAGGAGAACCTGGTTGACTCTCACAGAGATGTCTATACCACAAAATTTAATTTTGAAATTATATTTAGCATAAAAACATGATTTTTATCATCATCATCATGAAAAACTAGTAAAAACTTTTTTGTTTTAAACTTTGTTGAGTTATCTTAAAGGGACAGCACCAAAAAAAAAGAAAATTCTGTCATCATCCTCTTGTCATTTCAAACCTGTATGACTTTCTTTCTTTTGCAGAACACAAAAGAAGATATTTAGAAAAATTTGGGTAGTCAAAAGTACTGTTGATCCCCGTCGACTTCTATTGTATGAACACAAAACCAATGCAAGTCAATGGGGACCAATGGTTTTCTGTTACCAACATTCTTTGAAATATCTTCTTTTGTGTTCTGCAAAAGAAAGAAAGCCACGCAGCTTTGAAATGACAAGAGGGTGAATGATGTAAATGATGACAGAAATTTTTATTTCTCTGTGAGCTATTCCTTTAAAAACAGGATTCTTTTTTGTATTCAATTTTTATGTATGAAATGTGAGCTATAGGTAAACTTCACGAGATTCACAATTCTTTATATTTATTCATTTAGCAGGCATTTTTATCCAAAGCAATATAGAAAAGGCAGCACTTAACATTTTGGCTTAAGAGCCAACATTCATATACTTCTATAGCAAACTCTCTCCCACACGCACTAACAAACCTCAGC
This sequence comes from Triplophysa rosa, assembly GCF_024868665.1. Classification (NCBI taxonomy): domain Eukaryota; kingdom Metazoa; phylum Chordata; class Actinopteri; order Cypriniformes; family Nemacheilidae; genus Triplophysa; species Triplophysa rosa. The sequence goes on from NC_079902.1 coordinate 21,332,875, forward strand.
TGTTTTTCTTATGGCACGCATCCTTGACACGCTGCCACATCACACACTTTCACCCCCCCACACACACACGTTCACACCCCACCCGAGTGCGTGGCTGTTTACCAGTAAGTCGTCCTGATGTAGACCGCAGGGGTTAGAGGTCGATACTGAGAGTAGCTAACGTACAGCAAATCTCTCAGTGTGTTTTTACACAGGTGAATAATTTATGCAGCTCTCTATCTCTCTCTCTCTCTCTCTCTTTCTTTCTCAAGGTCTTCTACCTCATCATTCTCTCTTATCTACACTTCAAACTTCTGCTCTCATCTGAACAGAAATACTGTCCATTTCTCATCTTCTTGCGTTTCTTGTTCTCTCTTAAATCAATTCTGTCTTTCCTCAGAGAAAAATGTCATTGCTCAGACTTTGCTCTTTCTTAGCTCAGGTGGTTTGATAAAGTTGTTTCACTTATGTAATAACTTAGTCTCAGATGTTTCTCTTAATATTGCTTTGGAGAAGTAAAACAGGTAACTAATGTGGGACTATAGTTATCCATGTGGAGGTGTAAAATGAACGATTGTGGAAATTTGTGAGATGCATGCCTCTTTTCCTCAGGAGACTTAAGCAAAAATATTAATTTGCACTCTATTTATTCTCATTCATGTCAAGGAGAAATAAATAATGTCAGAGAGATCCCATCAGTGATTTTTCGTTGTTACGGCTCCTAGTATTCATTTAATTATTCTTAGGAAAGAAAAATCACATTTGTTTCTCAGCAGTAAGATTAAATGTAGAGCAATTTGAGGACGTGAGATACAGTTGATAGAAAACAACACCTCTTTTAATTCTCCAGGGAAATGGAGAAATTTCCCCGTTGTTTTCTTAAATGGCTGCGATTGAGAGTTGAGAGTCCGGACATCTGTGACGTTGACCAACACCAAGTGCTGATGACCTTTACTGTCTGACTTCATCGTCTTCTTTTCTTCTTCTTCCTCAGCAGTTTCCTCTGTTTCTCCCTCCATCATGATAGATGAGGTGTGTTGGAGCTGACAGCCGGAGATGGAGGTGGAGCTGCCGTCAGACAGACCTGCAGATTGATAAACAGCACCTGATGCCGTGTGTGCGCACGTGTGATGTCCTTGGACAGAGCGAGAGATTCTGTATGGATTTTTATAGATTTGACGGGGTTTGCATACACGTTGCTTTGGAGCATCCCTGCGGCTGAGATTTCGTGCGGGGCCTGTAGATGAAATATGTAACAGAGCGAGAGTTAGAAAAGAGACAGAGAGAGAGCGAGGAGATCAAGATGAGTGAGTTTGACAGGTTCAGGTGTGACGTGAATGATCGAAACGAACACACGATCAAAGCATTTTAAAGTATTTGAGCGTTTGTCCTAACTGCAACCTGGGCGAATATCTCAATTATTTCTCCTAGACATGAATGAGATTAAATGGAGGTCAAAGTCTTCTGTGTCTCAGATATTTCTCCTGTGAACAAGAATAAAAAATCTCAAAAAGTGAGTTTCAAGAGATCTCAACAATGTCACAAACTGAGCTCAGATTTGTCAAGTCTGGAATCAAAAGTCAATATTATTGAAGATCTCAATTTGAACTCAAACATTTCTCATCATTTCTACATTCATTTTTCACCTCCATACTCCTCGTGTATTTGACCAATTGTCTCATTTGTTTCTTTCTCAAAAGCAATTTTAGAGAAACATCTGAGACTAAGTTGTGTTAAGTCGTGATGCGTTTGTTTGTGTTTTCTTTAAAGAAAGAAGAAGAGTAGAAACGTAGGCTGGGAGAAATGTGCGCCCCGAATCCACGCGATCGATTGTCATATTCATCTGGTGTCAGGCACAATACCGGAGCTAAAGGCTTATATAAATAATCATAATTACAAAAAGCCCACAGATTGCTTTCCAATACACCGATCATCCGCTCGGTTCCGCCGGGCTCTGACGATTGATCTCTTAAGATTATTTGTGCGCTTTCTCTGTTTGTTTTATTTTCTTATGCTGTCGTACAGCGAGCTATATATTACGTTTCCTGCGATATTACAGAGCTGTGAGTAATGTGTAATGAGTAATGTGTGTGTGTGTGTTTAAATGAGAGCTGGTGTATCGCCAGGGGGTGTGAGTGAGAACAGGCCTCAGTAATTGAATCGCTGTCTCTGATCTAGCCATTATACAAGCGTCTCTCTCTCTCACACACACACACTGTCGCACAATGCACACAGATTCAGCCTAATTAAATTTCTAGCACACATCACTTGGTTTTGTTCTTTTTTTACTCTTCAAATGTAATTTTTCCCTCAGGACAATAAAATAAACATTAAACGCATCTAACGCGCACAAATTGCTCCATTTTATAGGACATTTTGTCTGCGAGGCGACGGCAAGTACATCGCAGCAGAAGATAGAGGAGAGGAACAAGATGTAGCAGCACAAAATGGTTGTCGCGTGCTTGCGGTCTTGAGTGTTTGTGTGTGCGCGCGCTTCCACAGGTGTGTTCTGTCTGAATGTGTTAGAGTAACAGGTCTTCGCCCCGGAGCGGGATTTGAATCTTGGAAATGGCACGTCAACCCAACAATCTATCAGGTGCCCTACAAATAAAAATATCACGGAATAAGGTTTTATGCGTAAATAAATGATCGGAAACTATTTAAAGGAACAGTACACCCAAAAATGAAAATTCTGTCATCATTTACTCACTCTCAAGTTGTTCCAAATCTGTATAAATTTCGTTGTTCTGATGAACACAGAGAACGATATTTGGAAGAATGCTTGGAACCAAACAGTCCTTGGCCACACAGGAAAATTACTGAGTGATAAAAACCTAGTGTTGGGCAGCTAGTGTTGATATCTGGTGTTCAGTGACAAATATTATAGCTGTTATCACTTGTTCATGCATAGTGTTCAATTTGGGTGTTTACATAAAATCAATATCTGCGCATGTGCAAAGCATTTCTCCACACTTATCTTGATTTGTCTGCACAGCTGGGTTCAAGCAAAGGTATGTTATTAACTTAATTTTATTGTTAAAACAAATTATATGTACTTGATATAAAACTGTTTGTATGTAAGTTGTTGTTGGACAATGTAGACTCTGCATTTTAGCCATATTTTCTTTCTTCAGTTAACCTCGGTTTCAGCCTTGAATAACGGTTGCTGTTTAGATGGTTAAGGTAAATTGAGATTAAAATAATATAAATATCATTTTTAAAATGGTTTAACGTTTAGTAATTTTCATGCTAATGTACAGTAATGTTGTTTTTCCCATATTCACAGGACAGCGCGTTAAAGTATAACGTTGTGGCTGCTTTAACGGATGACTGGCAGGCAGAGTAAGTGTCCCTTGTTTGTGAGTTGCTTTAAAAATAGTTTAAAATATTACACCAGTTCTAGCATTTTTTGCAATAAAAGCATTTTCGGCCACCCAACTGACTCGATGTGAAAATGTGAACCTCTTGAGGTGTGAGGTTTAACTTACACAGATCTCACACTAGCTGGTTTCTGTTACAATCGTATGCGTTATTATTGCAGTGGTTACACATGCACTTTTCAATACATATAATTCAATAAATGCATTTATATTTCTATTCTTGTCTTTTTGTAACATATATTAATTGACATCTTTTATATCTTTTATGAGTTATTGTTTCAAATTACAACGTATTTGCAATATTTAATTAACATTGAATCAATACCCTGGGTGCATGAGATAAGGGTTATCACTATAAAGTGTTCAATGTTTACACTTATGAATAATAATTTATCAACAGCTTGAGTGATTAAAATCAAACACTAACAGTGTGTTTGTATTAGTAATAATACTTTGATCAGTATTGGTTCAACACTAGCAAAGATGGACCTGTATGTTCAGTGATCATTTTTACACCCATAGTGACAAATCTCCCTACATATTTTTGACTACTAGTGATGTAACAATATCAAAATCTCACTGTACGATAATACCTCGATATAACATCCACGATGTGATATTGCAATATTTAAAATGACAAAGGATGACTTGGAATCGTGTCATAAGCATCCTCTTTCTTTATCCTCTAATCATAACTGTTACTTAGAGGTATGAGATGAGTTATAGTATGAGATGGGTCAAATGACCTAAAAATCCCTTTTATAAAATAAAATAATTGCGCCAGATGGACATAGCCAAAGGTCACATCTATTATTTTTTCTAACATTCTCTATGTTAGGCCCTGTGACCATGACCACGATAATATTGAGAGAATTTTGCAATTGCAATAACAAGATATCGATAATATTGTTACATCCCTATTGGCTACCATAGTAGGAAAAATGTATTTCTTTGTTCTGTTGAACACAAAATAAGATATTTTGAAGAACGTAGGAAAGCAAACAGTGCTGGGGCACTCGCTGTAATTTTTCCTACTGCACAATATGTTGTATTCATTCTGAACATGTGTGACAGAGCTTTCCCTCCCAGTGAAACACACAGCAGCACTAAACTTGATCCTGGCGAGCGTTCACACAGCCCAGCTTCAGCTTGTCTTGCTGTTGGTCTCTCATCTAGCACAACAGCGTCTATCTCTTTTTACTCTGAATAGAAAGCTTCCCCAGGGCTGCTGTCAGGGCTGTGAACTCCACGCCAAACCCAAGCACAACCGTGCTCAACAAAACACCGCCTTTTATTCCAAACCATTTCCATTAAATCACATTCCTGCACCTTTGAAAGAGACTTAATCAGTTGGAAAATAAACCTGTGCCCATGCCGCCCCCAAACGAGAAAAATAGCGCAGACCGATCCAAGATCCGATTGTAACGGCTCTCGGTTGTTGGCTCTGGTTTTGTTGACTGATCTCAGGTCAGGACTGAGGGAGAGACTGCCAGACAGGTGCTGGTCATTAGCGACCTCCTTAGATACCGACACAGAAGAAGAGACGGGCAGAGATGAATGAGTGCATTACACTGCGAGATCCGGGCAGGTGGCAGGTACTGAACAGGTGACGTCAGTCTCATGTCTCTCTGTATTCGTACATTGAAGGTCTGAGTCAGTTTCCATGTGAAGTTTATATTTCTATGATTATGAATGAGAGTTTTAGTGTGATGTTTTGAGTGTCTGTAGAGGGCCATTCAAACACAGCAGGAGGATTGGCACTTTAATACGATGAGGCTTAATGAGAGAAATTAATAATGACAGAATACTGAAAATGTGTGTGTGTGCGTTTGGTTTTCCTGTAGGGCTGAAATTTCTGAAAAGCTGCCCAGGACAACTGTAAAATCTGACAAACCACAGTATGCAGGCCACTTTTTATGAGCCCCCGACACATGATGCTGGGGTGGAGGATGACGTCACAGGTGTTATAGGTAAGCAGCTGCTTACTGTATGTGTGCTTGTGAGATGATTGAAAGGACTGAATGAAAACGCTTCTCCCAAAATTGTTTCTAGTTCATGCACAACGTGTATATGTGCCTTTGAAAAATATTTTTTGTTAAAATTAATAGGAATGTTCAATCCCAGCCAAAAGTGATCTATACAACTTTATACACGAGAGGATCAACAAATACTAATAACATTACATTATACTCAATTGTGCTTAATTTCCTGCAAGCTCTTTGTTTTTCAAGTATTTTTGTATATGGGTCAATGACGTGTAAGGATTTTCGGCATGCCAATTTTAAAATATAAATAAATAATATCTATTTCAGTTATTCAAACATTAAGAATGTGATTAAAATGTTAAATTAAATGATTTTAGTGTTTTTAATCTATGAATTGGCCATAGCCTTAAAAATGTGCGACCGTAATTTATATTAAAATTAATTCATTTCCTTGACACGGTTAACTTTTTTTTACCAATCTTTAGCAATTACAGTGTTAAGAAACAAATTATTTGCATTTCTTTGAGTTTTGGTCTCATTTTTGGTCTCATACTCATCTCCTAAAAATCGAATGCAACTGATATAAATGTTTTAAAAATACCATTCACTTAAGCATATCAGAGATTCATATTTCAGCCACAAAAATTTGAATTGAATTGAATTATTTATATAATTGGTCCCACCATATGATAATATGGTCCCACCATCTTTATACGTCATTGACCCATATTCAACTAAAACTTATTTTACCTGATATAAACTTTTATGGTGATTATTGGACAAAATGATAGGCAAAAAGGCAAACTCTTTTTGCCAATAATTTTGTCCAATAAACAACATAAAAGTTTAGTTTTTTGTCTATTTTGTACCACATATTTAGATGGTATAATATTGTTTAAATATGCCCCCGGACATCACTTTTGGCCATTACTGTATATGGAAAGTGAATGTTTGGTTGTAATAACTGCTCACTATGTGTCTTGTACTTCAAATATTTTCATCACTAACTTTACCATTTTAAATGGTTCTGGTTTAATATTAAATGTAAAATTATTATCTTTATTATTTAAAAATGTAACTAAATGTTTTTTGTGATTTATTTGGTGTTTTTTGGTGATTTAGTGATGATGAACCTTTTTAAACATTTGCCACACAAGTTGTGAAGTATTTGAGGAGTTTTGTGTTTTTGTGTGCGTGTTGACCGATGATTGCTTAGCCCCCATCCAAACTGTCTTTAGCTCATTAACTAGTCTCATCATCTCCACAACAACTAGGCCTACGCCTATACCCCAAAGTAAAAGTGTGTATGTGTCCAAGCAAGTGAGAATTTAAACAATCATCGCTGTGAGGGCTGTGACAATAATGTTTTTGTAGAAGTGTTTGTGTTTGAGATAAAAAGCTAGTTTGTTTTTGTGTGTGTGTGTGCTCCCCAGGGGAAGTGTTGAGTCTGTTTTTATCACTCGCCGAGCATCATTATTCCTCCCTACTTCATTCTCTCTCTCCCTCTCTTGTCCCTCAGGACAGACATCTTCATATCATATCATATCTCTGAGGGGCAAAATATTTAGACAGACCATAATCAGATTGAACTTGAACCAAAAGAGCTGGATGTGTGCGTGCGTGTGCGATGATGGGAGAAGTTATTTCATTACACTAGGGGAGAGATTGATTCCACTCATCGGTTGGATGGCGAGGGAGAGATAGCGATGAAACACTTTATTTATTTACCACATCAATCTAAAATAACAATTCTACTAAGAGCATCTCTCTATCTGCACATCTGCTCCACCCTCTTACAACTCCATCTGATGCGTTTACCACTGTCTGTGTCTCTCGCCCGCCTGTCCACTCTCTCTTTCTCTGACTGAGAGGTCAGCTGTGTGTGTAAGGTGTGTGTGACATGCTTTCATCCACCTATTACACACCTGCCTGAGCACAAACACATCCTAGTACTACACACACACGCACGCGCACACAGACAGCTTACCTAACACATAATCAAAAAATAACGTTTCATCAACATTTCAAAAAGTGAAAACATCAAATGTTCTTACTAGTTTCACTATATTTATGGGGACATGTAAAAAATTTGGCCCTCACAAATATAGTCAAACTTTGCACACACACACACGCACACGCACACACACACACACATGTTGGGTTTCCATGTTTTATGGGGACATTCCATAGACGCAATGGTTTTTATACTGTACAAACTGTATATCATATTCCCTACCCCTAACCCTACCCCTAAACCTAACAATCACACACAACTGTCTGCTCTTTTAGATTTTCAAAAAAGTTAATTCTGTATGATTTATAAGCTTGTTTCCTCATGGGGACAAAAAAATGTCCCCATACCATGTTTACCCTTCCCACACACGCACACACACACACACACCTTCCAACCTGAAACTTTCACAAACCCACACACATTCAGAAAAAAAACCTCATACACATCAACATTTCTCTCTCTCACACACACCCACATATATGCACAAACCCAAACCTCATTACCCCACTCACACACCTCCCAACGGGAGTTACAAGACCGAGCGTACCCATCGCTGATGACATCACCAGAAGGTACACAAGTCCAAAAGAAAGCTTGCGCGTGAGAGACAGAGATAAAGACGCCACATTTTCAGTGTTTCGCCCTCTGAAATCCCTTCAATGGCTGCATTCTGCTGTCACCCAGCAGAGAGGAGCTGATGCATTCTGGGAACGTCTGGAGACATGAAATGAAAGCGAGAGATTGAGAGAGAGAGATGCTGCGTGCTTGATAAGGCTGAATGGACAGCATAAAAGATAGAAGAATAGTTTGTGCGTGGTTTTGTTCTGCAGAGACATATTCTGATCGGCGTCATGCTGTGAAGGGTTTTTGTAAGATAAAGCTAGTGTGAGATTGTGTGTGTGTGTGTGTGTGTGTGTGTGTGCGTGTGTGTGTGTGTGTGTGTGTGTGTTGCAGAGAGAGAGTGATAAAGAGAGTCCACAGAGGTAAACAGGAAGCAGTGGGGTCTCTGGAGGACTATAGCGAGACAACTGAGGTCTCAGAGGTTATAGCACAATAGATTCTCCTGTTCCTGGCTGACCACACACACACACATTTGTTTTTATACATTGTAAGGGCTTTCCATAGATATAATGACTTTTATACTTTTATACACACACCGCTCACAAAACTGTACTGTGGTGGTACCAGTGGTACATTATACACTGTGATGGTGCAGTACTTGTAATTTTTTTTTTAAATGTGTGTAAAAAGTCATGTTTGGTATATTTTTGTAGTGATACACACACATGAACTCCATAAACGCACATGCACTCACACAATTACACTATCACACATATATTTTCACTACACACCACCTCAATTAAACATGTCTCTCTCTTCTAGACACACACTCACACACGCACACGCACACACACACACTAACGCCATAAACACACACTAACACTGACCAACACAGTCTCAAGGCAGTTGGTGACATAGTCAGCTCAAAATTATCCTTTGCGCCTGTGATTTTAGGGTTTGAGTGGGGTAAAGGGTGCTCATAGCCATCTTGTGAAACATGAACGATTTCCTCTGGTATCAGGTTATAAACACATAAATGTCTATACACGCGTGGTATGTGTATCAAAGGTCGTGCTGACTGTGAAACTGGGAATTCGTGTCCATGAACAATAATTTATTTAGACTATGTCACCAACTGCCTTGAGATTGGGTTGCACTGACACACGCATAAACACAATTAAACTATCACACATATATTTTCACTACACACCACCTTCATTAAACAAGTCTCTCTCTTTTACTCATCCACACACAACTCGCTGTGGTGGTACCACAGTGCCACAAAATGTGTGTAAAAACTTTCACAATTCATGTTTAGTATATTTTTGTAGTGATACACACACATTAACTCCATAAACACACAATTACACCCACACTGGCACGTTTAAACACACAATTACACTGTCACACATATTTTCACACCACATCACTTAAACACGTCTCAGTCTCTCTTCTAGACTCAAATACACACTGAAATGCTACATGGTTTATCATTGTCAACTGCGTCTGTTTAGCTCTCGCTGTATAATTAATAACAGCGTTTTAATAAGCGTCGTTTTGTCATTTCATTGTTCAACAACAAAAAAGGAGCTGACAAAGAGGTTATACACACATACACAATCTCTCTCTCTCTCTCTCTCTCTCTCTCTCTCTCTCGCACACGCAGTTCCACTTTGGACTCCCCCCATCGCCTGCACTCTGCTCTTTGTTCCATAATCAATATTTTAATAAGCAGAAAGGATGAGGGTTTAATCATAATCAATAATGGCCGTATGCTGTATGGAGGGATGAGATGGGAGCAAATCATCCTCTCTGACACTTCATACATTATCTGCCTGACATTACCAAATGTGCTCTTCAGAACGCAGAACGCTGCGCTTACGGCCATTACCTTAACAAGCATTACCAGACGCAACACTTCATGACACTTCCCAAAACGCAAGTCATGTGTTCTGCAAACCCGCATTAACATTAAGATGGTTTGGATTTGATTCCAACCAGCTGTTCCAGTTTCTTAATGGTTACATTAAAGATTGTTTTAGCAATCGGGCCTCTTTCTATACTGAACGACAAAAATACTAAACAATAACAATATACTTTTCAGAGTTATAGTTTTGTTTTCAGTTTTATAATGTTTTAAATTAGCTTTTGTTTTTATATTTTTAGCTTTTATTTAACTTTGTTTTAGTGTATTTCGTGTTATTTTTTCTCGTATTATTCTTTTGCAATTATGCTTTTGGCATTTATTTAATCATTTATTTATTATTATTTTATATTGCTCTATATGTTCAATTTATGTTCATTTACGTTTTAGTTAATTTTTTTTCTATTTTTATTTTCTATATTTATTTCTATATATTTTATTTATTTATCTTAATAATTTTAGTACCTCAACTTAAACTTATTTCAGTGTATTACTGAGGCAATATTACTCATTTTTTGTTTTTAAATGGTTTTAAAGGTTTTTCAAATAATATTTAGCCTTTAGGCTGTTTAATTTGAATTCATTTTACAGAAATGTTTTAATAGTTTAAGTTTTGTAAACTATATAATAACCTTGCTACTCTTATGGTGAGATTAAGATATTAAAGTGATAACTCGCCCAAAGCTCAAAATATTAATTGATTTCTCACACACATCTATCATTTTGCTTCAGAAGACATTTAATTATCTACTGGAGTTGTTTGGATGACTTTTATGATGGATGTATGCACTTTTTAGAGTTTCAACCTTTTGGGACCTATGCATGTAGCCTATACATAGTGACAGATATGTATAGGAATCTTCATTTGTGTTTGACTGAAGAAAGGAAATCGCGTACATCTAAGTTGGCATGAGGGTGAGTAAATTATGAAAAAACGTTACATTTTTGTGTAAACTATTCCTTTAACAAGATTATTTTTCTTTCACACAGGAGTTTGTGCTCTTTTGCTAGTCCGGCAATATATCCCACACTAATGCTCAAACAACAGGTACGGCGGCCCAGATGGCCTCATCTGTCACAAAATATAAACACGTGACTTTGCCGTACCATGCCAGTGGGTTGAGTGACACCATCATTAACCAATTACCTACCACCAGCTCTCTCATCCCGAACCCCTCCTACCCCCTAGCAGCACTGACGGCTGTGTAGCCGAAGTCACCTCCCGGGACTCAGCGGCGCTAATACATCATGTGACGGTCCGTCTGGTCGTCCTGCTTGCACGAGTCGTAAATGTATAGATCAGGACGGGTGACAGTCCCATGGCCCTGCGATAAAAAACTCACGGCAGTGATGGATGTGAACCCCAAAGAGAACATCAGCCAGTAGCCATCAATCAAAAGCACAACAGGAAACATCAGCCGACTGCCGGTGGCTTTTGCCCCGTGACGGTCTAATTAGAGCTTCAGGATCCAAAATTTACATTTACTCTAATGGTCACCCAACACAGCCAAAATTGTGTATCACACAAAGGTAAACAAAACGTTCACAAAAACACATTTAGATAAAAGTTATGTTATTTATCAATAGCTTGTTTGGTTTCTAAATGTGTTCATGTAGCTCAATTGGTAAAGTTGTGAGTACGAATCCAAGAGACCACAAACGCTAATATAAATGCATACACTTTGGATAAAAGTGTCTGCCAAATGCATAAATGTCAGGCGAATTGAAATAGTTTTATGCGTTTAGCCAATAATTCACCACACAAAGCACATTGTGTTTGTCAAACTAACAAATAAATAAACATAACTGGGAGGTATTTAATTTGACACTTAGTCCTTTGTTTCACCAAATAGGATTCAATATGTTTCCTTTTTATAAGAAGTTTAAGTTTTGTTTGACTATTCTAACTATGATCATTGTTTTGTCCTGCTATCAAATACGGACACCAGTTGCGAATCCCTGATTGAGAGAAAAAGTTACACCGTCAGGATCAGACACAGATCAGATCCCTCTGCATGCAATACCAACAAGATAAAACAAGAAGAGATGGAGATTTGATACGCCGCCTATCTGCGGTTATGCCCGCCGTATAGCGCCAACCATATGTCACCATTCTGTGGTCACATCTGTCGAAAGGGGCACTCGCAGATTGGAAGTGTGTTAATATGTGTGCACAAGAGAGAGCGAGAAAGAGCGAGAGAGATTTCCGAAGCCTATACCACCGCCATATCTCATACTCATGTCTTTTTCTGTCACCTGTTCATTTGTATGGCTGTGACAGATCTCATTATGACTTTGGCACTGCTTCAGCCCATCTTGCCAATGCAGCATTCTGGGATGGGATTTTCAGCTAGCGTGCGCTTGTTCTGCATGCCGCACGGCCGCACGCGCACGCCCGCCCGCGTCGCCCAATTACTGCTGTTGTCCGATGCTGTAAACATGACAGAAACAATAGCATTCATTATCAGAGCACAGATAGAGCCGTTCGTGTGTTCAGACTGAAACGCTGTCAGTTGCACAGAGTGTTTTAATTGTCGTTTAGCTAATGAGGGACTAATTAAGAGAAAAGAAACGACTCGTGGTGTCTGTCGTGTCAGGGATTTTGTCATGTTGGTACTGTAAGACATTGATTGGTAATGACTTACATCTGACCTGCAAGATGATCGTCAGTATGAAACATGATGTTCTGATGTCAGCTGAGGTTTGTTTTCTTTGTTAGAGTTAACATCAAGGTTAACAATGTCGAATGATGATTTACTTGTTAGTCAGTTGCAGGTGGTATGGGTGGGAGGTGCGTTCTCATTCTGGAGAGAATTGTATTGGAGAAAATCAACCCAGAGGAAAATGTTATTGCTCAGACATCGCTCTTTTATATCTCAGGAGATTTGATGGAGTTCTTAAAGCCACAATATGGAAGAATTTTGTTATGAAATATCCAAAAATCACTTGCACAGTGTGATATATTTCATGCAGTTGTGTACTTACATTATCCCAAATGTTCCCAAGAATGTGCAAATCCAGAGAAATTCCTATTTAAAATAATGGCCTGTCCCTTGTCTCCCTTGTATTTGTCGCATATCAGTGACTTAATATCCGGTGCTCCGCACTAGCCTCAGTTTCCGGTTGTAGAAACTACGGCAACACGCAAATGCGTAAGTGGTTATACAGCATCTGGGACGCAGCATCTGTTGTTCTGTTATTATGGATCACGATTACTCTTTGGCGAGTAAAGGAAACCCAAAAAAAGTGTAAACGTAGGCCAAACGAGGCAAGCAGGCTTATGGACAAACAAAGAAATAAAACAAGGATTAATATCGGCGTGGCGTTTTTTAATTGGAGAGAGTTTCGCGACCAACTTGGACTCGACAGAGACTCCGCTCTCGCATGTGTTTTAATAGACAGGTAAGCACATGTTTTTATTGTACACGAAATACTCAAGCACAGATTATTTGGATAGTTATGAATGCAGTTACCCTATGAAATACAGCATATGTCGCACAAAAATATGTGGCCAATAACGTTACTTGTAAATGCTGTGGGTTCGTTCAAATTTACTTTTTAAAAGACGACTGTATGACTGTTTTAAACAGGAAAACTGTGTAGCATTACGCTACCAAATCAATGGACAAAGTCCAATATCAGTCGCGGGCTAACGTAGCATTACATTCCACGTTTCTTGCAAGCTAATTCATTACGATGACAAAAAATAAAATTAATTCATTACCTCATCCGTGAACATGATGGGCGATCTCCATACGCCTCTGGATAGTGAAAACGTCCCATAATTCCACTCTCCTACATAACGTCATTTAGCTTCACCTTTTGTTGTTGTTTCCAAATATTCCATATTGTGGCTTTAATTGTGTTTTATTTAAGTATCAACTTAGTCTCAGATGATTCTCCTAACCGTGCTTAGGAGAAACCAAAATAGAAAATAAATGTAGATTGTAGTGGTGAAATAATCTGGATTTGGGTACATTTGGATTATGAAATGTTTGCGTTCATATTGAGATCTTCAATAAGATTGACTTTTGATTGCAGACTTGACAAATCTGAGCTCAGTTTGAGACACTGTTGAGATCTCTTCTGAAACTCTAATGGGGACATCTTTTTCTCAGGAGAAATGTCTGAGACGCAGGAGATTTAAGCAAAAGTTTCTATTTTGCGCTTCATTTACTCTCAAAGATGTCTAGGAGAAATAACAGATATTACGGAGATCTCATCTAGGATTTTTCTTATAGTGCAAAATGAGTCATTGGCATTTTCTATCTGTTTTGTTGAAGTAAACCATGTCAATGTTTAGGAGTATTAAAGTATAAAGCCTGAAACTTATCACACAGACTAAAAAGTCACAAAACTCCAATTTCGATGGCATGGGGTCTCGAAATGAAACATAAATGAGATCTCTATTACATCTCTTAAATTATAAAAGAGCAACACCCTGAACATCTCCTCTACAAGCATGTAGACAAATGCAAGAACAAAACATGTAATTCCCTTTACGCACACACAGAGGGAGAGGCGTTTATGAAGGTAAGTTCACAGTGAGTAAGTTGTGAGTCAGTCGGCGTGTGGGAACGAGGCGTAGTAAATTACGTCTGCAGGCATCAGCAAATACACTCCTGCAGAGATGGAGGGATGCTATGACAGAATGATGGAGCGTAGATGAAAAGAGATCAAGTGAGTGTGTGTGTGTGTGTGTGTGTGTGTGTGTGTGTGTGTGTTCACGAGAGAATGTATTGGCTCTGCTAAGACAGCATGTTTTCAATTGTTTCTGCCATCATTTTTTTTCTTTACGGCCCATGTGGTGACATGTGAAAAGGTTTCCTAAGTTAAAAGCTTTTCCCGGTCAGTTCTAGAATGAGCTCAGTTATTCCTCTGGGGAACAGAGTGGACTGTGGTGAAACAGAAACATGGAGGCTGATAGGGAGAATGTCAAGAAGACTAGGAAACATCAATTTTGATTTGATTTTGAAATATAATAGGGTCATATTTTGATTCGAAAGCAAAAGAAAAATGGGATTTTGCATAAAGTTTTTTTGCATTAAAACTCTAAAGGCCAGTTCACACCAAGTAAAATAACTATAAAAATAACTATTATCGTCCATCATCGGACAATAACATTTTATATTCTAAGCTTTCATGCTGCAGTTTCATATTTTCAATGTACGAGCCATTTAAATTATAATGGATTTTGATCGGCTGTCAACATTTTATCGTACTGGAAAAAATTAATCGCTCTGAAAGTGATCCCAGTTATGTTGTTCCTCTATATCTTATCATTATAATTGTGATGTTGACATTGTTGTTGTCTTAAATTTAGAGAGATTTATACATTTATAGTAGTTATAGTATACATCATTTTAGTGTTTAAATACTTTCTTCTGTCACAGCATAATAAGCAGAGACACATGTGGCTATCAAGACATTATTTGAGAGAATCGTAACACCTGACAGCAATATAGGGAGCCGCAGAGATGACGTGTTTTTGTAGGCCATCCCGGAAGTTAGCGCTGCAGTGGTTCCCTCGACCGAAAGCCTATGCATTTTTCCCATAGACTTTTGGAAGTTCTCAAAAAATAAGCTCTGTGATTAACAAAGGTTTATGATGTTTACATGTTTTGTCTATCAAGATCTTTACAAATGAACACAACATTTGTTACTTTTGAAGCCGAAATACAATCGGACACAATATAAACAGACTACACTAAGATCGCTCGATATCAACGTCATCACCACCAAGCCTCTAAAAACTCTTTTTTAAAAATGTGTTCCCTGCTAAGTAATTACTCTGTGAATGAATCCGCATCTATGTTTTTAGAGATTTGTGCCCATGTTGCATTATTTGTGAGCTTTATATGCGAGGTGACCTCTAACGTCCCTGCCAAAGTAAGTAGTCGCTTTTAGCAACTTGTTAGCAACCACCGTTTTTAAGACACAATGAGGCTTTAAAAAAAATCACAAGCGGGTTATATTTGGTGTTTTATGTCATGGAATAAAACGTGAAAATATTTAGAGGTTTTGTTTACACAGACCTTATTTCAGGCGATTTACCGAAAACCCATTCAAAAAACCCATAAAATGCCAACTCGCTTCTGGGGTTTGCATATAAAAATACGTCATTTCTGCGGCTCCCTATAAAGCTCAACCAATGAGACTAAGGCAGGACTCATGTGTTAAGGAAACCTGTTTGAAAACTACATTATAAAACAGTAATGAAACCGAGTTCTGTATGGCGTTACAATCCATTACTGTCTAGAAGAAAATATACAATGCAAAAGTCTTACACACCTCATCATGCATTGTCTTTATGCAAATATGTAATTTATTTTATTTGTGAAATTAACCTGAAAGGTCTGTCAAGGTGAACACAATGAAACTCTACCGCTGACTGAAGATGGAGAGAGAAAACACAAGAATGAGGTGAGAAAACCCGAGCGGGGGAGAGAGAGGCAAAGGACACCCTCTTAAAACAGAGAAAACAGGAAGACGAGCAAACGAGGGAGAAATTGGGTGAAAGATTAGAGGAGAGGAGCATGAAATGAAAGTATTGAGTGGGGAAGAGAGGAGAGGATAATCGAAGAAAGTAATAAAGTGTAAAAAGAGAGGGAGGGGAGAAAGACAGAATTAGGGGAGAGAAGGGAGGTGGAGAGGAGGAATACAAATTGAAAAGGAAAAGAAGGTGGAAACGGGGGCGTGTCAAAATCTGACACAGGCAGAGAGAGAGAGAGAGATTGATGAATCTCATGAACATGCTAAGATCACATTTCCACCTCACAGTCAAAGTAAAAAATTATATTTTGTATAAAAAAATGGAACCATTAAAGATGGGGTAACATGCTATGTCATGCATTCTGACTTCTTTACACTGTTAAACGCACTGGCTTCTCATGCTTAACATGGTAAACTTGTAAAAAAACGAGTTGAACGTATGACCTAGTATTTCTGTACTTGATACACACCCCCATCGCTCCAACTTGTTTCGGAAAGTTATTTTATAATTCTGGATCCCAGTGTCGTCAAATGATCCTATTCCTTTTATCGGCCATTCTCCAGGAAAAGCACGGCAAGGCGAAAGAAAGAGCCCGCCCACGAGCCAACCGACCCAATTACCATCAAGATTATCTGCGCTGCATCAAGATGCTTGCAGACTCTTGCAATAGTGAAGTTTAGGTGTGTCTGTTTGTTCACGGCATTTCAGTGATGAATGTTATATAAACGGTGGATCGTTTGAAACTGATAGATGGCGCGGTCCCAGTGCTAAAACAATACCGGACATGAACTGCACACGGGAAATCAAACAAAGTCATACGTCTGTGTTTTGCTGGCAATCGCGTGTACGGCAAAGGGATTAATGTGATGACGTGTTGCTTGCTCGTGCTGTAGTTCCATCCCACTCTCCCCACCAGTCTCACCTCTAGCAGCTCGTGTTTGTCCGGAAATAATGGTACCGTACAGCTGTATCTCTCTTTTATAAATTTGATCAAACTAATTCGAAGATAAGAAGAATGCAATACTGTATAAGCACTCAAGATTAATATGAGATTGGTAGAAACTGCCTGTGATACGTGATCTTTAAGAATTTCTGTGTGGTGAAATGACAACAATTCCTACTTATGTAATGTTAAAAAGCACATTTGTAAGGTTAATAGAACTAAAATCATTTAAACAGGTTGTGACAAAACCTGTAACTGAGTCGAGTAGAGTTTCCCACTGCAAACAAACAAACAAACAAACCCCTGCATGGATAATTGTTGTACTAGAGCAAAGCTTTTGTTCACTTAAGTTAGCATAAACTAAAACTAAATGATTTCTGCATAACAGTAATGAGAATTACATTCTTGTCAAAATTACAACTGCTGTGCTTAACTGTGATGAAAATAATGCAACTCCTTAAAATAGGCCTCATTGTCTTCATGAAAAATTATATAATCCTTAGTTCCTTGTTTTGATTTTGGTGAGAAATATGAGCTGAGCATGTTCTTCATAAGATGCATACATACAGTGTGTGGAGGGAGATCTCGAATGGAATAGAATAAATGTGCAAGAGAGACAGAGAACATGAGGGTGAAAGAGAGAGAGATAAAGTGATGAGCGGGAGGAGAAAGAGTGAATAATGAAGGCTAGGGGAGCACCAGAGGATGCTGAGCAAGACAACCAGACATGAATGAGGGATGAGAGAGAGAGAGAGAGAGAGGGGATATAGGTGTGGGAAATAAGTTGAATGCTGCCGAATTGAACCAGGCTGCAAATTAGGAATAAGGGGAAATCTAGAGAGAGAGAGAAAGACAGGGAGGGAGAGAGAGAGCAGAAGAAAGCCCTCAGCGATGAGACCATTACATTGAGGATAATGAAGAGGTTCCACTTTGTCACGCTGAGCATTAGGCCTCTGTCAAACTGACCCCAAAGTGTCAACAAGTTAATAGCCTGAGTATCAACTGTATTATGACATGTCACCCTACATAGACGCAGACACACTCATCATTTACACACACACACACACACACACACACACACACACACACACACACACACACACAGCGAGATGCATCCAAACAAACAAACCCTGGCTAAAAATCACTGCCAAAACACATAAACACAAGTGAACGTGTCTACCCAAGACTGAGAGAGCGTGAGATGAAAAACATTAGTTTTAGATGCTGTGGAAGAAGTGCATTATTGAAAAGATGCTTTTGTGCATTGTTAGCGTATTGGCTTTGTGATACACAGACAGCGCTTTGTTAAATAAATAAAATCCGGGTCTGCTGGGAAAAGAGAAGCGCAGAGAGACGCTTCACACAACATCGACTGAACATTATTTCATTTTTTAAACTGGAAAGAATATCGCTTTATAAACATCTTTTATAAAGACTCTCTGTTCTTGTTAACTCATCTTGATTTTTCTCTCTCTTTAGTGTGCTGTAGGTTCATTCTCATGACTGGCTGTAGCTGACACTCTAAGCTCAGAGTAAACAGCGGTATTAGTCGTCGAGTGTTGAAATACAGTGAGCTTCTAGGTGCAAAGGTAGAATGACAGACAGCAGAAACAGACTTTATGGCATATTCCAGTCTGTGAGTCATAGACTTCAAGTCTACAGCTTTGGATGCACTTTAGCATGCTTCCAATGCTACCCAGAGGACAATTTTGTTGATCAGAGGTTGCTCTTTCATAGCTCAGGAAATATGATGGGGTTTCAGTTGGATTTCATTTAGGTATCACCTTAGTTACAATATCAACAATAGAAACATACAGAGATGCAAAATGATGTAAAATAATCTGCATTTGGGTAAATTCGAAGAGAATGTTTAAATTCGTATTGGGATCTTCAATAATGTGTGACCCTGGACCACAAAACCAGTCTCAAATAGCACGGGAATATTTGTGGCAAAAGCCAAAAAAACATAGTATGGGTCAACCTACCATACATATATCAAAACTTTATTTTTGTGAGCGAATGCAAAATCAAGAACAAAAATGGCCAGAAACACGCCTACAAACTTCACTCGATGCAAGGCGGGAATCAAAAATCGGAATTGTTTGGAAATCGGAATCGAAAGGCTAGCAATCAGATCGGAATCGAAAGGAATGGGAATCGGATACTATCCATTCCATACTTCAATTCCTCTTATCAATTCCTGTGTGCATATTTCCAGAAATGTGCTTGTGTTAATTTGTGATAAAGCACAGGAACCACAAATTGACCATAGTTTCATTATAGTTATAATTATAATACTAATAATAACTAATATAATTATTAATCTAACGTTAATTTATAATAATTAATGAACAAATATTTGCATTATTATTTAAAAAAGTGACAATTTTACCCTATACTGTGTTGCTATTTATTGTTGTCTTTATTAGAAAAAATCATATTCTTTGCTTAGCAACATGTTAGAAATCTGTTGAAATAACTGTTGAATCAACTGTTGAAGTTTGTTTGTCGCGCCTCCCGCGTCCAGTGTAGACACGGTGTTAAATGAACTGTTGTGTTGATGTGTACTTTAGAATAAGATGTGATATTTGTGGAGCGTGCAGACTTGCACTAGACATCAAGGCAGCTCACTGGATTCTAAACAGAGCCTACGAGTTCAGCAAACTCCCAATACAATCATAAAATTTCTCTTAAAATGCTCATAATTTTCACCAGGGGGCAATAACCGCGCTGCACGTCCAGTCCTCCCCGCCTCATTTATCTGTTGGGTAACGTTTCCACTCAGTCATCTGCTGCATTTAATGCGCTGCATTGTTTTTCAGTTACAGGTCATTAAAAATTTAGGAACGGCATATCAAAACTCTTAATCGAATCTGAAACCCCTCCCTCAGCAGCAACGGGCTCCTATCTGGACCAATTAGAGGCAGGCGAGGCTGACAGTAATGGGTGCTATCTGCAATCCCCCGGGGCGGACGGAGGGAGACAGATAGCGGGAGGGCAGGTACAATTTACAGAACCCCCGCGGCGGTACCTCCCAACCCCCCCCATCCCAGGAGAACTAATGCTCCCTAATGCACAAGACGGACGGAGATAATACCCCCGATTACAAACGCATCCCTCTCTAATCCAATCAGCCGTCAGCCGACCTACAAACACACATTTTTCTTTACTGTCCCCTGTACCTGACTCAGGATATAGAAAGCGAGGAGAAAGAAACAGCAGGGAGGAAGTGAAAGAGTCACAGATGAAGAAGAATGACTGACACCCACATTCTAAAGTGGGCGGCTTTGTTCATTATGATATCATTACGCACATTATGATGTCATTGAAGAATTATGGGTGAAAACAACAGCAGCGCTTCCACGCCGCTCTAGACTTTCACTCTATTTTTTATTGTAGAACAAAACACCATTTATCTTCTTCTCTCCTTTCCCATCGTAAGCACTTAGCCACAAAAACTCAGTGACCCCTAGACACTCTCCCCACCACCATCCAATCAGGAAAGGGATCTATGTGGCAGAGGGTCAAAGGTCATGCCACTCACTCGGTGGCATTCCAAGGTCAAACTTCAATGTCTTGTTTTATGCATTGGTCTTTGAATTCCACAAATCTATCCCCACATTGCCTCAGAATTAACGCCTGTCATTCATAGAGTTGTACAAACCCCGGCCCCTGAGTGTTCATTTGTGATGTAGTTAAATTCTGTCATTATTATCCTTACGCTGTGGTTTTCCCCATTCAACACAATGTTAAAAAATATTGCCGAATAATTATGCAATCAGAGTCATAATGACCAGCAGCTGTCAAGCTCCAGAAAGATGATGAGTAGTTTCGTATGACTAGTGCTGTATGCTAAGTCTTCTCAAAGTGTATGACAGCTTTATGTATTTTTTCAGCTGATAATTTTCACTTCTGCAGAGGCAGAGCTGTTCTACAAAGAAACTGCATATTTGCGCTAATAATGTGTTAAAGGGAAGTTCATCAAAAAATAAAAATTGTCATCATTTATTCCCCCTCATGTCATTCATGTATATGTCTTTTTTCTGTGAACCACAAAGGAAGATATTTTGAGAAATGTCTCAGGTGTTGGTGTTCAAGCAATGCAAGTCAATGGAGCGCAGTGTTGTATGATTACCAGTGTTTCTCAAAATATCTTCTTTTGTGTTCTGGAGAAGAAAGCCATACTGGTTAGGAATGACACAAGGGTATGTAAATGATGAAAGAATTTTCATTTTTGGTGAACTATCCCTTCACGTAACTAAATATTTTTTCATTTATAGGTGTGTTATTGATGTAACAAGGGTAAAAATCTGGTAAATTCTTACACTTTTTGATAGGCATCTCAATGTCAAAAAGTGTCCAAATTTATCTAACTACACCCTTCAAAACTGTCTTTTCGGTCTAGAATGTAGCTCAATTACATTTCATTCATTCATCTTTAAATCCATTATGCACATTTTTACATATTTTCAATGCAATTCTTTAAGGTCTCTGTACATGCTACAAGTTCAAAGCCAATGAACTACAGTTACCAGAAGCAGTTTAAAGGGATAATTCACCCAAAAATGAAAATTCTGTCATCACCTACTCATTCTCAGATTGTTCAAACCTTTCTAAATTACTTTGTTCTGCTAAACACAAAGGAAGATATTTGGAAGAATGTCAGTAAGCAAACAGATCTCATGCCCTATTGACTCCCATAGTATTTATTTTCCCTACTATGGCAGTAAATGGGGATGAGATTTGTTTGGTTACTGACATTCTTTCAAATATCTTCTGTTGTGTTCAACAGAACAAAGAAATGTATACAGGTTTGGAACAATCTGAGGGTGGATAAATGATGACAGAATCTTCAGTTTTGGGTGAACTATCCCTTTATTACTAACTGTATTGTAATTCTGATGCATATTCAGCACAGAATAAACTCCTCTCCATCCCGGCCATTAGTGTTACTCTTCATATAAACAACCAAAACCCATCGACTAAAAACATCACGGACATAGTTTTCTGTTGTTTTGTTGTGGTTTTTTCAATCTCTGTTCTCCAGCCCTTTGCCTATCCACGTCCTCTCTCAAAACCCTTTATTTATCTTGAGGATTTTTCAAATAATACAGTGTTCCTGCGGAGCAGTGCAACGTGAGTATTTTCAGGAAACACTCGGGTGCAAAAGAAAGAACGAGAATTTCGATCTGGCTCCGTTTTTTTAAAACAGCTTTCAATTATGACATTCACAAGATTGCACACCTGTCTTTGGCAAGAACCGATGGAAGGTGTCTCTCTTTCTTTCGGTCTGTCTCCCTTCCTGAATGTTTCACACAATTTTTCTATCTTTTGGTCCCTTTCGCAAAAAGGTGATGGACTACACAATGACATCTCCCCTTTTTTCTAGCTCCAGCTTGTCTCTCGCTCTCTATCTCTCGTGTGATGGAGTGTGGAACAGTAGCATGATTTATCACCAGCTGAAGGCTCTGGATGGCGTCACTCTAAATGTGTGTGTGTGTCACTCTTAAACTCCGTTACGTCCATCTGTACAGTGAGTTACAATGGGCAGTTTGTGTGTGTTTATTGGGGTGTATGTATGTGTGCGCAAAACGGCTTATCATCGCGGAGAACAATTCTCAGATGGCGAACTCCCTGCTGACTGAGGTTAAATCTCTTTTACACCCCACACACATATGTGCACAACATTAGTCAGACGCTCACACACAATGCCTGAGCACCCGTGTTCCATATCTCAGAAATGAACGCATACACACACACAAAACTACATAACTCCCCCTCTTTTTTACACACCTCACACACATTGAAAGGGTGCGATGGTGATTTGTAGCTGTTACAAGCACGTGTGGGCCCATTGCCTCAGTGGGGTGTCACGCTGTGCTGTGACACTGCACAGATAATGGCAAGGTCAGAGGTCGAGTGTGAGGGAGAGGGTGTCGGGGGGGCATTCAGGCACTTTGGCAAATTGGCTAATGTCCCTAGGGAGGGGGCAGGGCAGGGGGGTGACACACAGACATGACATCATAGAATCCCCCCGAGAGGAGGCAGGAGGGGAAGGTGAGGACAGAGATTCGCCACCTGGCTGGAAAGAATGTCTCTGTGGCTGTAAGCGTATATACAGCACTATATACTGGCTTCTTTTTTTAGGCAAGCATTGCTATGACTATTTATGTTTTAAATCCTAAGCGTCATATTTTGGTGCGTAAATCGTTCCTCGTTGTTTGTGCTACATACGTCAATGATTTCTTACATTGTGGTCACATTATTTTGCATTGTGGGAGACGTTATAAAAGGTGTACTATTGTATGTTGTGTAAATCGTCAATAGTAGATCATCTTCTGTGTATTCAATAGCCTACATATAAAAAGTACACAGTATACATACTGGGACATATGTCATTCCAAATATACTATCTATCTCTGACTTATCTAATACCAGTGTATGTACAATAAAAACTTTGGTTACCATAGGAGTATAGAGAACCTCAGAGATGACGTAGTTTTGTAGGCCAACCCCAAAGTTAGGCCTTTGCATTTTTCCCATAGACTTCTGGAAGATAAACTGTGATTAACAAAGGTTTATGATGTTAACACGTTTTGTCTATCAAGATAGACAACATTTGTTACTTTTGAAGCCTAAATACAATCGCCAGAAGTTTAAAGTTAACATAGGCTATGACCAAACTACACTACGACCGCTCAATATCAACGTCACCACCACAAAGCATCCGACAACATTTTCAAAATTGATTAAAAGTGTGTGAATGGCAGCACAATTGATGATATACACATTAAAGTTTTAATCCTTATCTCGAACTCTAATACAAACAATACTAATAGTGATGCCTGCTTTACCAATTACTACTAATGAAGACCAATCCGACTTTAACACTGTTTGTGTGGGAGGGAGTAATTCTGGGGCTCAGGTGGATTCTGCCCTAATGAGCCAATCGAGGCCGTCATAATGCATGCCCTGATTTCAGCCAAAAATACCAACAGAAGTTGGCCCAGAGGACACACGAAGAACACACACACTCTCTCTCTTCACAAAAAGGGGTCGGGTTTATGACAGCAAAGACAGAAAATGTAGAAACATGAAAGAGAGAAAGAGAGAGAGGGAAAGAAAAGGAAGTTGATGGAGTGAAGAGGGCCAGAGGCTGAGAGAGAGCTATCATCAACCCATACAGCGTTTCAGCTTTCTGTGCTTAATGGACTCGCTGAGTAAGAAAGACGGCCTAGATGATCAGAGCGAGAGAGGGAGAGAGAGAGTTATAAAGCATAACGCATTAATGGCCTGATGCTCGTATTAATAACACAGCAGGATTAAACAAAATCACCACGTCTCCTCTCTAACTAACCACTCTCTTAGCTGACCACTCGCTTTCAGTCCATCCTCAGAAATCTCACTGTTTTAACTGTGCGACTTCAACGTGTTAAATATTTCATATGCCCGTTTAAACATTTTATCATTACTCTCGGTGTATAATTTCAATTTTTTCTTTATCTTACAAGAGAGGAACTCGTTGAACAGAAGACAATTACAGACCGTATTTATATAGTCTAAAGGGGCTCCAGTTATGATTTTCTCTTTGGTTTATTGCATTAGATCCATGCAATAATTATTTATGAGGACATTATTATGTCATATTTAATTTAGTTGCATTTCCTAGCATTTTAGTAGTCCTACATTGATTAAATGTAATTGTATTATTTGAACATCAACAAAGGAACGTGACACAAAAACACATAAACAAACGATATGTGGCCCAAACCTAACTTCCGGTAGACCTCTTGATAGTTTTAATTTCATTTAACATACAATTCAATATTAATATTTATTAAATATGAAATAATGGTTATATATTATAACCAAAACTAGACCCGAAAGTTAACTCCCGGCCAGGCACGTGTGACCGATGAAACAGTCTATAATGGCTATTCACACGGTTGTAACCAAAAATGCATATTTACAAAATACGTTTTTACAAATGCATAACTAAATAAACATTTACGTAATAAAAATGACGAAAAAAATCGTTGAATCTGAATTGGCAAATTTCGCGTTATTAAAGGATCTTCCCTTCATCCAATCAGATGTGAGTTTTCAATCCTGGCGGCCAATCAGAACGCGGTTTTCTTCTGGATCTTTGACCGTGGAAGTTCGACGTTCGTGTGTGGCTGGTTAGGTAATTATCCGCGTTTTTTCCTTCCTATCCCCATTTTTATTAAATAGATAATAACTTTAGACATTTCAATATTGACTGTTGAACTAGAACGGTCAACTATAAATGTTTTCATTTTATAAACAGGTCACTTTATCTTAGCAGTAGGTGCAGCTATGAGAGAGACAGCTTGAAAGTAGAATTCATTGTTCTTACTCCGCGGAAAGGGGAAAACGGGTCAATATTCAACCGTAGTTTTATTAGCTTGAAAACAGGTCTTCAGTTTATATGCCTCAGAGCTGTTGGTCTCCAACATCCCATTTCTTTATCTGTCACTCGTCTCGCTTTGACCTCTCTCAGCAACAGCTGCTGTTGTGTAGCTCTTTCCCAAACCCCCCACAGGCAGGAGATGTGATCACGAGCTCAACCCACACTACAAGGCTGAGCGGCCCGGTCCGGTGTGCATCCCCGTCTGGCCGACATCACTGGGATTACAGCATACGTCAGTGAGGTATCCCCCAACAAAATCAAGCACTTATTACCCTCTCATATTCACCTCACATCCCCTGCGCCTCGGGCGTTTGTCAGCCATTCGCTGAATAAGATGAGCCCATAAATTAAATGCAATAGAGATATTGATTCAAGTGAATGGTATTATAACCGTGGAGACGCCCGAGGACACCGTATTATGCCGATGCGTTCATTAATATTTGCTGTAGAACACGGGTGGTGCGGGTTCGTCGGTGGAGTGCTTAGAAATGCAGTACGGTCCGATACTGCTGACGAATGACATCACACAGCTCAAATGTGTTCGGGGATCATATTTATTAGACATCATTTGGCGAGATCTTATATTGAGAATTGTTTTGTGCAATTACTGGCGTTAATTACCATTGCAATCTTTGTCGGGTGCATTCATATTCCATGACGTGCTGCCCACGCCACGTGCGCCATGTGCTTGGAAAAAAACGTCAAACTCATAACCTCGAGCTATCTACATCATGACAACAGGCATGAAGCGTGCGTAAAAGAATGAAGACAATGTCTTTTATAAAATCACATCCGTAACCTTCAGCTGCCTACACTTTTTCAATAGGCAGTTGTATTAAAATATGTAATAAAATATGACTAGAGATAGAAAAAGAAAGCTCTCATTTCACTATATGATTATGAAAATATAATTATAAGGGTTAAATTTTTGCAGTATTTGCCATTCTGAGTCTGGAGTTTATCCATATTCTTTTTTCTACCTGACTTGTTGAGTTTTTAAACACATTTTAAAGTTAACGCATTCTGAGCATTTCTGCCGACTACGTTGCTCGTGTTGTAATATTAAAAGGTAGCGTATCCTGACCAAAAAATCGACAAAAATCCCCAGCATGGCTGCTCACTGGTATCCTGGGGTCACATTTTAAAACACAACGATTTTTATTCATTATGCAGATTAAAAAGCAAAACTTGCTGCCAGGTATTGCTTAATACGCGTGATGGCTATTATACTTTATTTGTTAACGTTGTAGAAATGATGATCTCTACTAAGTTGTGATCTGGAATAAATTTGGTCCCATAAAGTTCTACTGTGTGATGTTTGGCAACCAAACAATGGTGAACGAAACCAAAGTATTATATAAAGATGTTATTTCAGTAAAGCATAGCCACAATAAAGGCCCGGTTTCACAGACAAGGCTTAAGGCTAGTCTCAGACTAAAAGGAATGTGTGACCTGTCTTAACTGAATATAACTTGCCCAGAAATATCTTAAAATATATCAGTGCCATTGTTTTGTCTCAAGATGCAGACCAGTAATGTATTCTTCTAAGGCATTTTGGCGACATAAAAGCGACATAAATAACTTAATTCAAATAAGGCATGGTTTAAGCTAAACCGTGTCTGTGAAACCGGGCCAAAATGTTCCAGTGAGGCTGCGTTTGAGTGAGTGAGTTTAGCATTTTGCGGTGTGTTGTCGCTCCCTACTGGTCTAAACGTGAACTACACTGTTAAATTGACTGCTTACACTGTTCATAACACAATGTAAATGCAATTCTTACTGTAATAGTTTGTAATGTTCTGAGAATTAGAACCAATGGGTATTTTTAATATTTCACTCACTTGAAATGTTTTCTTCTGTTCTCTTACGAACTAAAGCATTGTTTTAGGTATTGTAAGCAACCAATTAGAACCAATCTATAACATATTAAAATTTCGGAAAAAACAATGGGAAACGTTTTATTTCGAATAATAGAAAATGAGCTGTTTTAGAAATATATGACACCCGTGATTTTGCAATTTTGAGAAAATGGCTTGCATGATACAATGTCTTATCAATTGCTCCGTATTATTGACACTTCAAGAGCTGTAATAATAATAATAATAATAATATTTGGAGGATGCGGGCATCGATCCCGCTACCTCTCGCATGCTAAGCGAGCGCTCTACCATCTGAGCTAATCCCCCGATGTGTCATCTGAGCGTCGAAATATTATTTGTGTGGCACCCTCACGGAGGTGTTTCATCATAATGGTACCGGAAGTGTGTAATGGAAGTGAAGAGAACAAGTCTCGCGGCCTGTTTCAAAAGCGGCGAAAATGTCGACCGGAGTGGGAAGTAAGTATTATTTTATTTCTTTATCAGATTAACCACACAGTCCAGAATAAAAACACTTATTATATTTAACTCTGAAGCATTTTTCCGAACGCGAATTGAGAAGCTGTCGGTTTTGATAATGCAGGGGTGAGTGGTTTGCTTTATGCTAACGTTAGTCCGCTAACATGATAACAAAGACGGTCTGTGTTTACTTTGTTAAGACACATATTCCTCTAGTGTTGTACAAAATGTACTTTTTAAGGGCTGTAGATAAAATATAAAGACTTTGTTTAATAAATTGTTAATTTTGTTTTAAATAACGTTACGTCCCCAGAGAGACGCACAATGAGTGATTTCTGTTAACAGCATTTCCAACGAAAACGTTAAACATGTTTACAAAAACAGCAGTGGTGGACAGATAAGGTGTATTATAACAATATTTAACTGTCCCTGCAGAACACAAGATGCTTTCTTTGGGCCCGACGGAACCCTGGTCGATTCGGGAGAAACTCTGTCTAGCCTCTTCTGTGATGAGAAGTGGAGATCAAAACTGGTACAATATATAATAAAATATAACGTTAATAATCCTAGAACAGTTGTCTTATAACATTTTACATAATTCATGTGTGAAAAATTAATAATAGCCTGTTTCTCTGTTGAGTAATATTCTGAATAGGCTATAGGGAATTATTTAACACCACAGATACATTTATAAACGTTTAGCTGTCTTACTTGTATGAGGTTGAGCTATATTTCGTTGAATGGTGAACTGTGGCGTGTCAAAGATTTTGTAAAAATGTATTTGGAGCAATAATTGGAGGATGCGGGCATCGATCCCGCTACCTCTCGCATGCTAAGCGAGCGCTCTACCATCTGAGCTAATCCCCCTATGTGGGCAGTCTGGGCGTGCTCCCTACAGAGGCAGTGCCCTAAACGGTCCATTTCACTTGTTAAATGTTTAAAACAATTGTTTAATGTATATAATTAGTTTAATATATGTCATATTGTTGAAAAATAATCATATTGTAGTATATAGTATATTTATAATTAATTGTATAATTTAAATCTTTAATGTTACAAGAACAATTTAATATTTTAAACAACCATCTTATTTTAATGTTTAATTATATTATTATATTGTTAAATATATAATTTATATTTTTTCTGGTATTTTTTGTCTAATAATACATTTCAATTAATATTGTAGTATAATGTAGTATGGTTTAGTTATTAGCGTAGTGAGGAGCTGGAGAGTTGCTGTTTATTTTCCTCAGCTATATTAGGAGCTCTATTAGCTGTATTTCGTGGCTGTTCAGGTGAATATTGTTTATTTTGTATTCATGCAAAAGTTACTTAAGGTGCGGTAAAGGTACAGTAGTACCTACACGCCCGTGTGTGCAAAAGATCAGGATGGCACCACCTCCGCCTCATTTGGAGCCAGGAAAAACCCTGCAATTGTTTTGAATTACTTTTTACTTTTACTTTGAGAAACCAAACATTACTGTAAAAATTAAAACATTGTAAATGTGCAACAGTGAAATCATGAAGAACTTAAACCTTTTTCAAGTTATTCATGAATTTCAAGAAATAAAGCAGATTTCAAAATTCAACTTGAATAATGGCGCCATCTTCTGGACGAGAGGCGAAAAACAGATAATATTCTCTGAGGCACTTGCATTAAGAATCAGGAATTTCCCGAATCGCTATTGTTTCTTAAAATTGAAGATCGATTAATATCGAAGAATCTATATTTTTTCCCCAGCCCTATTGAATACAGTATGTTTTGTCTGTTTATCAGGGTTTCTGTAAGCCGAGCCATCAAACCCTTCTCAGAGCCCAGACGACCCCCAGACTGGTTCTCCCAGAAGGTAATCCATAATTACCATCAGTAGCCATTAGTCTGAGTGATGTGTTATAGAGGTGATTCATGTAAGTGTCAGTGCTCTTCTGAGAAGGTAATTCATATTAGTGTCAGTGATTTGCCAAGTGATGTCATTCTGACCTCTCTGTGACCTCTACAGCATTGTGCCTCGCAGTATTCTGAGCTGCTGGAAACCACTGAAGCCCCAAAGTAAGTCTTTCCACCTCTCGCTTTCTCAAATCACCATCAGTAATGTTTAACATACAGTAGTATGTTTGTGTGTGTGTGTGCAAGGCAGTAAAATGAGGAAAAGCAGTTTAATGACTACGTGAAATTTCAGTCTATGATTCAAAGCATATTTGTGAACGTTTTTTTGACATTGATGTTACCTGTAGACGTAAACGTGGCGAGAAAGGTGAGGTGGTCGAGACCATTGAGGACGTGATCGTCCGTCGGCTGACAGCCGAGAGAATCGAAGAACTCAAGAGACTGATCAAAGACACACAGGAGAAATACAGGTACAACTACACCTGTATTTCTGTGCTACATCTGTAATTGTACGCTTACAGGTGTGAAATGCTTATTTAGTTTAAACGCTCACATGCTATAATCCATCTAAAACCACTTTAAATTGCATTCTTAAATTGTATTATTGTGCATGCAATTTCCATGACATCATATTCATTGCAATTAATGCATATAATAGTTGTACTTTATTTTCTTTAAAGTGGCAGTCCGGAAGTTTGGCCTCTTTGTCGCCATCTCAGTTTGAAAAAACATAAAATGTCAGTTATATGCGGAGTTATTTTCTTTACTTGGGTTGTTTTGGCACTGCTGCCAAACACCTCACAGCATCTGTAACACGTGTCTATACCAGATACATCGCGAATCGTTGAAAAACATCACTAATATGTAGTGGTGCAACAGATCAAAAAACTCCGGATCATAGAACGGATTTTTCATTTTTGGATCAGCTAATGTAAATGCTCATCATAGTTTTATTATTATAATATGAACAGTTTAGAGAATTTTATAAAGAAGTTACCTGAAGTTACCCAAAATACCCTGAAGATATCAACAGATTATTTAACAGATTAATAAACAGTTATTTTTTTATATTCTAGGCTATGTCATACAGTATGCATGCATTAGGCCTATTTAAAAAAATGACAATAGGCTATGTATAACAAATAAATATGATATAAACGTGCAATCAGAGTAAACAGCTGACAAATGGATCTCTAGAGATCAGTTTATAAATGTGACAAGTGTTATGATGGCAATCATGGAGTAAGTATTTCGACTGACTTTATCTAATCTCAAATGCGTTAATTAATTAAAAGTGAGCGAGCGGCACGTCAACATTGCCGAAGTGGCGCGTTTTTTGTGGATCGCATATTGCGTCATTTGCGCTTTGACTCAACACAACATTACTTTGACTTTACAGCTAACGTTAGCCTTTACGCAGAGGTTTAAATTGAGATATACGCGAGGATGCCCTTTCATATTGTCGTCATGTCATTGTAACGTACTCGAGATACTGCCGAGAGAGAGCGCGCGAGCGTCGCACGCACATCTGTTTTTTAATATATGATGATTTGCAGTTAATCCGTCGCATGCATTCCGAACCGTAGAGCGCGATCCGTATCACCACTACTAATATAGAATCAATTGTAGGCAGCGTTTATTATCGCGTCACGCCTGATGCAGACAAAAACTCCAAATAACATGGAAAATACCACCTACCCTACATCCTGCAAGTAATGTATCAGAAAAGTGCCACCTGAACACATACCATATCTGCCGCTTTTGTTCTAACTGAATGAAACAAAAACTTAAATCACGCCAGTGACGTCACACCTGTTTGGCTGCACTCCTCTCAGATGTCGGAGCCATGGCGATTAGCTTTTGCTTTAGCGCGGAGCTGTCACTTTAGCTCTCTGGAGCTCGAGGTTACTTTGTTTTTAACAACAGGTGATTCCCCAGATGTAGTCAGCGTTAGAATTTAATAAATTGTGATGTTTACATGATATTGATGATGATTTAAATTCTAAACGACTGTTATAAAAACGAACAACACTCACCCACATTAGTGATGTTTCGTTCGTGAACGAATCTTTTAAGTGAACGAATCGTTCTCGTTCACGAAATGCAATGACTCATATTTCTCGTTCACTGAAATCTCTCCCTCGAGCACAGAGCGTCTTGGCTTAAGAGTGTCTAAAGCACGAGCCAATGGCGTTCGAGAGTGAGCTTTGACAAAGCATACGATTGGTTGAATGTACTGAACGAATACGCCCTTCACTGAACGAGCCTGTGTTTGAGTCTGAACGAGACCCGCTGATTCTCGTTCATGAACGAGCTGTTACTTCTGCCTCGTAAACAAAATGAAAGATGAGGTCTCTTGTTCAGCAAGTACAGAAACGGACACAATGTAAAGATCCTTACGAAAATAATTCAATAATGCAAGCTGATGGTTAAATGTAACAAAGACAAATTAACATTGTCATTTTTATTGCATGGAAAATGTCAAGCCCTGTTTACTCAGTTATTGTACTGCAAGCACAGGTGTTTTGGGTGCATTTTGTATCATTTATTGTTCTTTCAAATAAAAACGACTTCATTACGTTTAATTCATGTCATGCACTTCTCTAAAAACTGTAAAACAGAAAAGTATTGGTTAGCTCTCATTCACGTCACGTCAGCAAATAACATTCAGGTTCCGGCTGTGAAGGGACGTGTAATTGGTTAGATCGTCCACTAAACGAATACGCCCACACTGACCAAGTCACTGTTGAGTCTGAACGAGAGAGAGATAGTGATGGGAAGTTCGGATCATTTTACTGACTGGGATCTTTGAGTCTCGTTCAGCAAAATGAACGAATCTTTTTTCGAGTCATATCGTTCATTTCGTTCATTTTAGCAAAATATAATTAAAATGTTACATGTTACTTTCCTAACACATCTACTACTTATGCAAACGTTGATCACATTACAAACAATACAAAACTATAATGCTATAAGAAACAGAAAAGATTAATTCATTGTTTACCTGGGTCTTTAGTCTATGATTAGCTCACCACACCTCTTATCTGACAAGTCCTTGGGTTTGACTCCTTTGTTCATCACGTGACAGCGTCGTAAGCTAAACCAATGCAGTCAGAGCCGGAAAGAGAATTGATTAGTTCACCTCTCGAGTCTTCGGGTTTGAATCGTTCGTTCTTCTTGAATTCCAGTACAGGACCCATAGAATGTTGCGCAATGCGCATGCGCGACTGAACGAATCACTCCCTAAAGCCTGGCTCAGATTACAGGATTCTCGGCCAGAATTTACCCCGATTTCCCCTCCCGAGAATCTTTGAAAAAATCGGGTCCAGAACCTCGATCGGGTCCGAGTTCGGCCCAGATTATCACGTAATGTGAGGCGTTCACAGATCGAATCTTACACCTCCCGATCTGCTCCGAGAGAAATCGGGGCCGCCCCGATCATATCAAACATGTTTGATATTTAGGATTTTAAATCGGGGTGATGACGTTGGTACTTTCGCAACAGCCAATGAGAGGCACATCTGCAAGGTGACGGAGGTGACTGACAGACCTTTAAAAATGTCGACCGCGAAAGCTCCTGCAAGGGTACGTTGGACAGCGGAGATGGAGAACAACTTGTGGCAACAGCATGATTGTCTATATAATGTATCCTCCAAAACATACCACAACCGCACAGATAAGGAAAAGAGCTGGGGAGAAGTCGCTCGGTTTTAAATGTACCGGGTAAGTTAACTGCTAACGCGCAGCTTGTAGTTTCGTTCAACAGATTGTTATTTGGCTATAGGCATACAGATAACATGCGTTTATGTGTTTGTTTTTATGCTGTATCTTATAATCACATTGGCATTCATCTTTATTCTCGGCAGCAACTATTTTTTTTCTTCCGTTATTTATTAACATTAAACTTAAGCGGCTCGCCCAAAGCACAGTCATAACTTCA
This sequence comes from Triplophysa rosa, assembly GCF_024868665.1. Classification (NCBI taxonomy): domain Eukaryota; kingdom Metazoa; phylum Chordata; class Actinopteri; order Cypriniformes; family Nemacheilidae; genus Triplophysa; species Triplophysa rosa. The sequence goes on from NC_079902.1 coordinate 21,366,746, forward strand.
GCCCTAGCAAAAAGCATTATAGCACCCCCTGCTCAAAATACGTTCCCGCGGCTTTGGACAGACAGACAGAGAATCATTCAGAGAGCGACAAAGACGTTACACAACCGTTGCCAGGTGAGATCACGTGAAATTAACTTTGCGATGTCCCTTTGTTTACTTCTGTTTCCCGTGAGATGACGTAGAGGCGTCCTCTGGTATGATAATCTTAATATTATCCTGTAGTTTGGGTGTTTAGGATGTCTTTTGATGTGCAATTATGAAATAAAAAAACTTCCAATCAAACTTTCTAAATTTTTATTTTTGCACTTGCTACCTTTGGCTTATTTATAAACACAACTTTACGCCCCAACGTTTTCTTATCTGGACATTTCACATTCATAAATGCAAGTTTACAAAGGGCAAACCTATTTTTGTAGTGCTTGAAAAAGAGATTCAAATGTAGATGTGATGTCAACATCTAAAAATAGTAAACCCATTAAAACGGTTACTATTAGCTCCTTTTACAAAACTGCATATCCTATGGATATGTAAAATATGTGTAATTTAGTTGTACACTGATGAGTGTGAGCTTGTTTAAGATTTTAAATAAGAGAATCTGTCAAGATTCTCCTTATGTGTGTGCTGCAACCAGAATTTTTAATCTTTCCAGATTTTAAAACTCCTGTAGTCTGAGCCAGGTTTAAGATTTTAAATAAGAGAATCTGTTAAGATTCTCCTTATGTGTGTGCTGCAACCAGAATTTGAAATCTGTCAGGATTTTAAAACTCCTGTAGTCTGAGCCAGGCTTTAGACGACTCGTTCTTCCCGAGTCACATTAAAGATTCGTTCAAAAAGAACGAATAGTTCAAGAACGACCCATCACTAGAGAGAGAGATCTCTTCGTGAACGAATTGAACGAACTGGTACATGTCGTTCATGAACGAATTGAACGAGAGTGTACAGTACACGGTAGGTCGGTCATTTAGCACGTGAGTCTCGTTCAGCAATCAGCAGAAAGCGGATGCAAAGCGCAGTTACAAGTAGGCTACTTTACACGCTTGTTTATTTAAAATACATAAACTTTACGTTTAACATAATCCCAGATTTATGAATGTGTAAATGGCCAAACAATTAACTTTTTAATTATGCAGAAAAACCTTGTGCGTTGGTCATCTGAACCACTTATTTTATTTATTTAATGAGTAGATCAGAGACACACATTTTAATAAAGCCTGTAATCAGTTTATACGTCCATTAATACGTACGTTGACATAACACAACTCCTTTTCGCCACCTGCTGGCGTATTATTGAAATGGTGAACGAATCAGTGAACGAATCTGAACGAATCATTTTGGTGAACGAACTGAAAAAGAACGAATCACTCAAATGAATCATAATTCCCATCACTAACCCACATCAGCGCTGCTGCACTCCACACAAGTGATAAACTTTTTTTTATTATACTACAAACATACACAACTCAAAACAACAAAAATAAAATAACAATTACATAAATATAACATATAATAAAATTATAAATTTTATAATATAATTTGAAAAAAGAAATTACAATTTATGTCAGGGGTAAAAAAAATTTTAAGTACATAAATAAAAATTACATAGTGCTTTGTAAGTCTTTTTTGTTTTTGTTTTTTTATATTGCTTAAAGTTTGTCCATATTGTTTCATTTCTCTTAAAAAATGTTCAAAATTTGGCTTAGCTTTAGCCCATTTTTTCACATGAATGTGATATTTACCAAGTAAAATAAAAAGTTGTACCAGAAAAGATATTGTACTTTTAGAACCAATGGTATCTTGTTCAAAAATAAAGATGACATCAAAAAGTTCAATTTGAACTAAAGTTGTAAATAATCTTGAACAAAAATTAGAGACGTCAAACCAAAACATTTTTGAATATATACAATCAAATTTGTTAAACCACAAAAGTCGCAAGAATACTCCAGATCTAATTTGAAACGTTCAAACAATACCTTAATATGATAAATTCTGTGTAATATTTCAAATGATGCCTCTCTCACTTTATTATTTATAAAAAATGTATTTGTTATTACCTATGTTTTTTTCCGATTGATATCTTCAAATTTGGAAGACCAATATACTGTTGAATATGGAATAACATTTTGCTTTAAGACTTTTCTAATATATCTATTACTGCATTTGTCTTTAAAAATATTGATATCACCAACAAATATAAAAAACTAGCTGATTCCTCTCCTTTATGTTTACGGACGTGATGAAATGAAGCAACGAGGAAATTACAAATAATTATTATAAGCTTACCGTTGTGAATTGAGGTAAGATAAGATAATCGTTTTGAACACTGATCTGTCTATGAATTGACTAAATAATTGATTTCTGCTCATTTTTAACCAATAAACGTTAAGGATTGCAGCTTTAAAAACAATAAATTTCAAGTTGAGTTTAGAAAGTGGTGACCAGTTAATAATTATATGTACATACATTTTCTGTTATTTCCATGTAATAGTTAAATAAAAAATTAGGGCTGTCAAACGATTAATCGCGATTAATCGCATCCAGAATAAAAGATTTTGTTTACATAATATATGTCTGTGTACTGTGCATATTAATTTTGTATTTATTAACACAAAAACTTTATTTATTATTCCTATATTTAGGAAATATTTACATGTATTTATTTATATTTACCAATAATTGAAATGATAAATAAACGTTTATAAAAAAAATACTGTATATTTCTCTTAAATATACAGTATGCATGTATGTATATGTGTTTATTAATTGAAAATTAATATGAACACTACACAGACATATATTATGTAAACACAAACTTTTATTCTGGATGCGATTAATCGTTTGACAGCCCTATTAAAAATGTGATACATTTTGTGTTAAATGTCTTTGGTCTCTGCAGAAAACTGAAGAAAGAGGTGGATTTGATACAGACAGGTCACATGGACTCTAAACTGGAGGAGCATTGGGCAGAAATAGAGCTGTGAGATATTTCTTTCCACATTTGTCTCTAGTTGCAGTGTTGTTAGACTGTATACCACCACTCTTTTCAGCCAATCAAATTTGAGAACTGGTTAATATTTATTATGATTCTAGCTAGTTATTAAAAACAGATTCAAACAGCTGACAGAGAGCTATTGGGCTCTGGGTTGTAAATCTCGCAGTGTGTTTGTCAGCATGTGATTGTGTGTGTTTTCTGGCTTGTCAGAAAGAGGAAGCAGGAAGAGGAGGAGGCGGAGCAAAAGAAGCGGGCGACTGAAGCAGCCTATCAGGGTGAGGATTTACTTTCCCATCAGAACAAAAAGTCAATAGCTCAACAAAACAAATAGTTATTTCAAATGAATATTCTCTATGTAACATGTTATTTATATGGTATACAAATATCCAAATTATTTTATTATTGCTATATTACAGCTATTATTTTATAAACACAATAATGTAATAAAAATAATGTATTTTATTATTACGGGCTTATCTCTGGTTTAAATGCTCTGATCAGTATGTAATATTTTATTTCTCCTTTTTCAGTTCGCCAGGCAGCTAAAAACGCACCAAAGAGACTTCCCAGCGTAACGGTACGCTCTCCTCTCGGGGCCTGTTCCCCAAGCATGGACATCCCACAGGCGGACACACCGCAGCCAATGACAGACAAGCCTTGTGTCAGTCCCATGGTCAGTGCACCACCTACTCTTCATGAATCTTTAAACATACCCCTGACTTTGTCTTAATTGTTTGCTGTGTTAGGTCCAGACTCAGGTGGTGCCCGCCTTCATGCCCGTGCCAGAGGCCACAGCCCCGGGACCGAAAGAATCAACTCTGGGTGCTCTGGTCGATGACTCCCCACAGAAGAAGCACCTGACCCCAAAAGCTACACCGCCTCCTTCCCCGCTGCTGTCTGAACTGCTGAAAAAGGGCAGTCTCATACCAGCCAACTCTAGACTGGTATGCCAAAGATGTTTATGTTATACATATTTGTACACATTTATTCATTTAGCGGATGCTTTTATCCAAAGCAACTTTCAACTGAAGAAGGTGTGTATGTTGATCTTTTGGTCAGGCTGTTGAAGGAGAGGTCGCCACGGGTTTGAGTAATGGATCTCATGGAGTTGAGCTTCACACGGCTGCGACTGCAGCTGCTACGGTGCCGACCAATCAGGACATCGCAGCCGGTAAACACACATATTTGTGTTAGTTTTAGTGCTTTTTAAACATCTGTTTAACTTGAAACATTTTAAGTTTTGATTGTCTTAAGCTCTCTTTTGTTTTGCCAAGCATCCTGTTTGTGATTATTAGACATGCATGCTGTATTGTATGTAGTTATGACAGTGTGGTTTCAGCGACGTTTACGTAGCTCTGTGCTTCAGTGTGTGTGAGTTTGTATCGCTATATATGTGTGTGTGTGTCTTTGTGTCAGATGTTCCTACGTTATCTCGTCTGTTGGAGAGCTCCACCCCAGCGCAGCAGCCTGTCAGCGCTGACCCCCCTAAGCCCCCTACGGTTGTCCCCCCAGCTCCAGATCACCTCTCTGTGCCCAACGCAGGTCTCTATCTATGATTTCGTCTCCTCAGAATTCTTTCTGTAGGGCGGTTGAGTCTTATATGTTTCATGTTTGTGTCACGGGATGTGCTACATCTGGAAAATGGTTTGGTTCTTTTCTCCAGTTAAAGCCGACCTTAGTTTTTCTCTTTTTAAAAGAATTCAGCACTTCATCTTTAGAGGACTTTAAAGAAAGAAATGAGTTTTAATAAGAGCATGGATATGTGTGTGTAGGGACAGCAGCCGTGGCTGAAGGTTCTGGAGCGGAGGCCGTGATGGCAAGCTCGTCCACGCCGGCGGAGGTTGAGGAGAAAGAGGCCGAGCTGGTAGAGGAGGACACAGTGGTGTCTGTGTCATACATGGCTCATGAACTCGACCTGGAGACGGTGGGAGACATCATCGCTATCATAGAAGAGAAGGTATACAGAAATTATTCAAGACAGTTGGTAACAGCATAGACATTAATGATCAATCAACTTTTTTTCAGAAAGATCATAAATGCATTTATATATCAAGATAATATGTTTAAAAAGCTTTTAAAACACAACTTAATAAAGAAACATAAAATATCTAATAATAGACGATTCATTAAATATGTACTTTGTATTTAAGTATACAGCCACTGAGAAAATTAAGAGACCGTTACTAAATCAGTTTTTCTGGTTTAAAAAATTACTTATTAATACAAATATTGTTTCTATTTGCATTTATTTGCAGAAAACAACAGAAAAGATGCTCTGTATTTTTTCAGACCTAAAATATTGGCTTTTAAGCAATACAACAGTAATATTTGTGTTTTTGTATTTAGGTAAAGAAAAAAAAAAATGATGTGATAACCTGGATTTTTATCACAGTTTTCATGTGTCTTGACATGCTTTTGGATGTCTTTCACATTGCTGTTGGATGACTTCGTGTCATTCCTGAGGTTTAATTTTATTGAAATACAACAAACACTGATCTGGAACAGCCACAATACATCTAGAAATGATGATTAAATGAAAACTTGGACTTGGTCTCTTAAATTTTTTCAGGGCTGTATGTGACGCATCACCTTTTTATAATTTAAAACCTCCTCCTTTCTGTTGGCAATTCTTGAATAATAATAATATTAAAAATAAAAACAATGTAAATGTATATGTCTCAGGTGGATGACCCTGTAGAAGCTCTGGATGCTGCTGCAGTAGAAGCTGCTCTCTCTCTCTGTGAAGACCCCGCGGTCGGAGGCCACCCGCTTACCAGCCCCTGGGAGTCCCAGACTTTTAAGGCTGCTGAACCAGAGCCAAACGTCCAGGAGAGCGCCGCCCCTGTGGTCCTGGAGACTGTTCCAGACCCTGTGGGTGTACAAGGAGAAATGGAGGTTCTGGTTGAGGAAACAGAAAAAACAGAGGTGGCCAATGGGGTGACCGAGGACTCCGTGGTGACCGCCGCCCCTGATGCAGAGCAGAGCCAGGATCCTGAGGTTAAGATGGAGGCGGAGAGGGAAGCAGAAGGGGAAGATGGGATAGAGGAGGCACCGGAGGAGAACAGAACCCCAAGTCCAGCTGTGAAGTGCGAGGGGGAGGATTGGGTTCAGCCAGAGACCGCCACACCCTGTTTGGATTCCGAGGACAGCTCGGCATCAGCAAAAGATTCAAAGGTATCAGTATTAACACAGCAGCAATCCATCACCCAGCTTAAATAGTTCAAAAGTCTTCTGTATCACACATCTGCACCTAGTACTGCTGCGTCATCTCGCCTTAAACTCATTAGCCGATAATATTGCATACTCTTGGCACTGTGAAACACATTGTGTACGCAAATCATCATCTGTTTAAGTTTCTTTGTGATTGATGTCTTGTTTTCGTGCTGTCGTGCCGTAGGAGGTGAAGGAAGAGGATGGAGGCAGTGAAGTAGATGTGGATGAAGGGATGGAGATGAAGGAATGTGCAGACGGAGATGGAGAGGGGCCGTATCTCTCAGAGGTAGATCCTCCTGCCAGTGAGAGTGAAGATGGATACGGCAGTCACTCTCAGCGCTACACTACAGCGGACTCCACAGCCAGCAGTCCTGCATCATCGCAATTGTGAGTCTGTGTTAAAATTCTGTCATCATTTATTGAACCTGTATATGACTCTCTTTTCTGTGGAACCCAAAAGAAGATATTTTGAGAAATGTCTCAGTGGTTTTGTGTCCAAACACTGGAAGTCAATGCTGTTTGGTTACCAACGTTCTTCAAAATATATTCTTTTGTGATTTGCTAAAGAAAGTCGTACAGGTTTGACATATGAGGGTCAATAAACGATGAAAGAATTTTCATTTCTGGGTGAACTATCACTTTAAGTCTTTTCAAGCCAGTTAAAGGGGTCTTGAATTCTCTCTCAGTTCCATGTGCAGTGAAGATCAAGAAGCACTGCAAGCTCAGAAGATCTGGAAGAAGGCCATCATGCTGGTGTGGCGGGCAGCAGCCAATCACAGGTAACCGTATTACTCTATATTGTTATTTATATTCCTCAGTTGATGTTATACGATAACCATGGTCCTCCAGAAAGTGTTTGTGTGTGTAATGTAATCTTTGCATTGTTGTAACCAGGTATGCGAGTGTATTTCTGCAGCCGGTCTCCGATGACATCGCCCCCGGTTATCACAGCATCGTACATAGGTACCCAACTGAGACTGTCACAGATATGATGCATATAATTCTGTGTTTGTGGATTTGGCTCGTGATATATCTGTTCTTACTTCTCCCTCAGACCCATGGATCTGTCCGCTATCAAGAAAAACATAGAGTCGGGCCAGATTCGTACGACGGCGGAGTTCCAGCGTGACATCATGCTGATGTTCCAGAACGCTGTGATGTACAACAGCTCGGATCACGACGTGTACCACATGGCCCTGGAAATGCAGAGAGACGTTCTCGAGCAGATCCAGCAGTTCTTGGCCACGCAGCTGATCATGCAGACGTCTGAATCGGGCATCGGCACCAAGAGTCTGCGCGGGAGGGAGGCAAACCGCAAGCAAGACCCGAACGAGAAGGTTAGAGATGCACATGTACAATCACACAAACGCAAACCCAGCGCTATCGAGTGGACCTAAAACCCTGGTACGAAGGTTGGAGGTACAACACAATATCCCACACGGCGTTAAAATGTCTCCAAATATGTGGAAGGAAAGTTTAGAAACATCAAAGAAGCAGAAAGTTTTCTAGGTTAAGTGAAGAGCATATGTAGACATGAAGAGAAATATAACATCTAGAACAGAGATAAACCTCTTAGGATTTGGGCTGAGATCCCTTTCAGAGATCAGGCTACAAGCTTCAAGAGCTGTCAAGAACAGAACATACATACAAAATACATGAGAGTCTGTGGACATCTGAAGTGAAGTGTAGTGGACAGCGAAACATCTCAAGACAAGAGAGCCCAAAGTCAGATTTGGATAGTAAGAACAGCTCTTTTGATGAATCTGCAAACCGCCCAGCCAGCATCTACAACTTGAAGTCCAAATGAGATCAAAGAGACGACTAGAATATAAGCAGTCACAAGCTGAAATGGCCTGGATGGGCATCAGCGAAAATCTTATAATGTCTTTTGGCTTTAGACCTAATGGCAGTCAATACACGCAAAGTGGATTTTGCACCAAGAGCCGCGTATGTCATTGTTGTGATACACAAAGGTAATCATCACAAATTGATTTTCCTGCATCGTAATGGGAGGACAGGGCTGTAGTTGTCGGTTCAGCACAAGAGCCCTTGGGCGAAGTTTTATTTAAAATCCAAAACTGCAGCAGTGCAGGAAAAAGTTTCAACGTCCAAATCCTGTGGCGGTCAGGAAGTCAGAAATGCTCATTCAGAACTGATTCACTGTCTGCTTCTGTCGGGTGACTCATACTGAGAAAAGTCTGGGTTTGTATTTCACCCTGATATAAAAAAATCAAGAGATTTTTTCCCAAATGTTCATTACTGTAATGGGACAATAATCTCATTCACATTACTGGAATACAATAAGAAATATAATCCTGTTTTAACACAATAATTTAATAAGATTTATTTAATTATTATATTTACAAATATTGTTATTTTAATTATTAATTTTTGGTTTTAGTTAAATGCTTTGTTTGGTTATGAACAAATAAATCAGTTATTGAACAAGCACATAAAAAGTACAACGGTGAACTTATGATAATGTTTAAGGGACAGTTAACCCCAAAATAAACCATTCTGTCACCACCCTCAGGTTGTTTCAAACACGTATAAATTACTTTGTTCTGATGAACACCGAGAAAGATATTTTGAAGAATGTTAGTAATTTTCAGTTCTGGAACATCGCTGACCACCATAGTAGGAAAAAATAAAATGGTAGTTAAAGGTGCCCCAGAACTGTTCCTAAATTCCTAAATCTCACTTTGTGTTCAACAGAACAAAAAATATACAATATTTTTTTCTACTATGGTAGTAAATAATGTCCCAGAACTGAAAATGATTAACATTCTTCCAAATATCTTTCTCTTCATCAGAACAAAGTCATTTATACAGGTTTGAAACATCCTGAGGGTGAATAAATGATGACAGAATTCTTGACAGGTTTCGTCAGATGAATACACAGCTTGTGTACATAACCTAACTCCAAAACAGATTTTTGTCCTCTACACACACTCACGTATTCTGCTGAAGTCCCTGATCGTAGGGTTAGCGTAACGTGCACTAACACACAGTCTCGTATATAGACCCTGAGTCCTGCACACAAAGACCCTCATTTAGAGCCAGAACCACCAGCGAGAAGCAAAAGGAACAACTCCAAACAAGACACAAATGAGAAGGTCAGTGATGTACACACACACACACACACACACACACACACACACAGAGGTGAGAATCAAGGGTGTTATATGTGAGACGAACAATCACAATGATATTAACATGCACTGCTACGGGATTTCATGTGGCATTCTCACTATAAATCTTATTGGGAAACAGGTCATAAACATCAATATTGTGTGCATGCGAACCTGCTGGCAGTGTGATGTGTGTACGTGTTGGGATAAACAGCCTGTTTCTGAATCTTTGTGATTGTAAAACGCACACCAGACCAAAGTTAAGTCATAGTCTTATGTTTTTTGTTTGCATGGTTTTGTTTAGAGGTGATTTTTTCACACCGAGCCGAATGAAACGTGTCTCAGATCATTCACATTATGGACAGTCATTTTGTCATCACCATACTTTGAGTTTATGCTGGAGTACTGCAGTCGTCATGGAAACGGTTGAAACACATCATTCCTTCATCCGGTTAACACACACAACTCAGTCCATCCCACAATCCTCTCTTTCATTCCTTCACTGTCTTTCTTGCTTCTCTGTTTAAACCCCTCTTCCTCATCTGTGTCTATCTGTTTTTGTAGTATGATGCGATGTCTCTGATGTAGGGTTGGTATTTAAAATATAATATATTACATATATATATATATGTATATATTATATTATTATAATTATACTATATATGAATTATATATAATATTTTATATAAATAACTTATATTCACATGAACTTACTGGGATGTAAGAATCACACCGCCCAACCCCGGCGTGTTTCATCTCATGATCAGAGATCTTTTGGTTAGTTTACTGTTGCTGTCTGCTTTGCTTTCTTGCTCTGCTGAAAACATCTCTTTAGAGTGCTCAGCGTTACATGTCTTTCTCTCTGCCTGTGGGTTTTCATAGGTTAGCTGTTAAATGCTAAACGTATGTTTAGGTTTCTCTTTTTCTCACTTTGCTGTTTGTCCTACAGGACAGCCTCTCCATGGCATCTCCTGCTTTTCTTCTCTCTCTTTTTGTAAGTATCCAGGCTGAAGATGTTTCCTGTCCCCTCTTGCCAAACACAAACACACACAAAACGATACACAAACACTGATTGGCTAGAGCTTCATGACTCCAGCAAAAGGTTAAACTCCATTATGAATTTACAACGGTTACCGTAAGTTGTTTGGCTGTTTATTACCTGATCGTACTATTGAATGTTTTGCATTACTGTTGTAAATATTTTTAATGATCTCCAAGATAATCAGATATGCTAAATAATGCCAGTTTTGTTGACTTCAGTTTACTATTAACACACTTGATCTTATTAACAATAACAAAATCTTGTGCTCTTTCACTGTTGTTAGGCTTTACCTGTTCTTTTCTAGCTCAAACTCTTTTTGAGCGCTTTTGATAACTTCTTATTGCTGCGCTTGTCAAGTAAGGGTGGCAGAATATACCGGTATTGAAGGAATAGTTCACCCCAAAATTAAAGTTTTGTCATTATTTGCTCGCCCTCCATTTGTTACAAACCTGTATACTACCGGTATATTTCTTTGTTGTGCTGAACACAAATTAAGATATTTTAATGAAAGTTTGTAACTTAGCCGTTTTGGGTCACCATTGACTCCCATAGTAGTCTTTTGTCCCACTATGGGAGTCAATGGTGACCCAAAACGGCTTGGTTCCAAACTTTTCATTTTTGGCTGAACTATTCCTTTAACAACAATTGATAAGTGATATTAATAACTGTGATTATTGATACTGTTTTACTTCTACAATTATGACATTGTATATCATCTAGACCCAGTATCTGGTTGACGCTTCAACATAGTTGTTGGTGGTATAACACCCATTTAACATTTTGCCTTAAGACACACGATATGCCCATACTTCATGGCCAAAAAAAAGACAAAATCCTAAATAAATAAATGATCAGTCAAGTTCATCTGTAGAAACTTTCATTAGATTTCACGCTATTAATGTTATAGAGGGTATGGACGTGGTCACTTTACCACATGAGTGCACCCCACTGGGTGACAAAACACCCCGCAAAATGACTGCTTACAATATCAGGAAACATTTCAGTGTCCAGGAACACGTGCTGCGTCCGAAATCGCATACTGTGACAGTACTTACTGAATTTGAAAAAGTACCTACCTATCGGCCGTTAAAACAGTACGCTCTATATAGTGTGAGTGGGAGTAGTATGAATACATTTCACTACGCACTGGTTAACTGGCCAATCGTAGCACACCTCGCTTTTCTGCGCGCTTCAGAGAGGCGGGGCAAAGAGGAGATACAAACATGCATGGTCATATGACTCCTTTAAAGTTTTCCACTATATTTATTTGATTTACTTTTGAAATTTGACCGTTGCTCATCTCCCATGGCATCATGGGATAGAGAAGTGTCCATCCGATCCACACTCACGAATCTCGGCGGAAGTAGTAGACCCCAAGTAGCCACCCAGGGTAGCTTGTCCCAGGGCGTGTCCCGACACGTTCACGCGGGAAAGTGATTGGCTATGTCATGATAATCATGTAATGCAAATCAGATATTGTGATCACCTGTGTTACCTCCTGCTCCTGCTAAATGAAGTGCTTATTTCTTAATAGCAAACACATACACACACATCAGGTAATAGTTTCAGAACTGATTGTCTGGTGTGTTAGGACAGTAGATGACATGCTGTGTTTTGATTGGCTCATGTGTTGTGCCTCTTTGTGTTCTGCTCTTTCAGGACGGAGGCACCAGAGGGCGCCGCAGTGCCATAGAGGCCGATATGAAGATGAAAAAGTGAACAAAGAATTTCACTGCAGCTATGAGAAAAATTGAAATGGGCTTTAATTACTCGTTTCTTCAAGATTTTCTGGCTAAGTGTAGTTGCTTGAGGTTTGATTTAGCGAATCAGCTGTCTTTAAAGATCCAGATAAACAGACACTGGACACAAGGGACATTTTACCTCCATGATGAGAGACTTTAAGGGCTTGACACCTGTCAAACCTCAACGGTCACAGAATTTGTAGCCCACACGTAGATCTGAAATACAGGTCTGATAGAAGACCCACAGGACGGGTCAGACTGACTTCTCCGGCACTTTCATTGAAGCTTGGAGGAGTTCATTAGTTTAACTGTTGTTAGCTTACTGGCCTCTTAATGTCTATGTGGAATGTATTAGCATCATGACCAGTTGATGGTTACAATGTCACTCCTTTACAAGCCATTTTAAGACAAAGATTTCCGTCGCCTTATTGAAACACTTTGTGCTGTGTTGGTAGCAAATAAACACTGAATAACAGAAACGAGCAATAGAAATGAAAGCTGTTATTTTAAACTGGACTCTTTCTTTTGTTTTCTGTCTGGAAAAAAACGAATATTGATACTTTCAAATTAAACGTTTTTTTTTGGTCTGCAAAGCTTAAAGTGAAAATTAAGACACCTGTGCGTTTAGAAAGAACATATAGTTTTGTACAGGGTCTGTGTACAGTGCTTTTGTATATTGTGTTGTGAATTGATTTAATAAAACATAAGTATGCAAATAAACATTGTATGAGTTCTTTAGGTATTCTTTATTAAACTTGTGTGGTACTTTCAAAACGTAGTTACAAACGATTCAGTAGTGTTTTTGGAAGACAATACCAGCTTGTCCCTTTCATTTTCAGGAAAACACACTCGTAACAATTCCCAATGACATCAATATACAGCATCAGAGTGATTCGTACATGAACCGCCCTGTGTCCCTGAGCATCTGTGCAAACAATACTTTATAAAAGTAACACCCTTTTAAGTTGGGGAGCATCAGTTTCAGCGGGTGACTATAGTGTCTTTCACAGATTGAAGTGTTTGACGTTTTATAAGAATTTTTTAAGGTCATTAACATTTCACATAAGTTAACAGAGTTAACAGATCAGTGAATTGTGTAAATTCAACCAATGATATGTTAATTGTGCATAATGCAATAAGGTTTCGTGAAAGTTATAAGATACACAAGACAACTTTTAAAGACATTTAGTGCATTCTGAATTAAACTAATGTAACCATTTTGTGTGCAGTTTGTAACTATAGTGTCTGTGTATGTTGTCTTTCATGTAGTTGTCTTTTTTATCATTTCTACTGTTAAGCACTTCAGTCCACTCGGTTGTTTTTAAATGTGCCAAATCATTGAATTTGGGCTGAGACTTGAGTTGATAAGAAACAATGTCCTATGACTTGAAGTTTGAACATTATCCAAACTTACCCCCTTTCCCTATTTTGCACAAATCTTGTTCAGCCTTAATAAAATTCAAGTACAACAGGAGTGGCGGATGAGTAAAGCTTCCGTTTAATCAGCCGGTATTCCCGTCTCAGGCTGAGAACTTTCCCACCACCGAACAGGACCTTGAGGGGCGGCCATCCATCCACATCAGGCCGTAAGATGATTGACAGCTCGAATGTGGGCGTCAGACTCTCATCGGGCGTCACGGTGCCCAGCTTCTATAGTGTGCCCTTGTTTTCGATAAACAGGTGTATTAAAGCGCCGCGGATCCCGCATGGATCATCCACCGACGCGCGCAGGATGTCTCCAGCCACGCGCTCGGTCATGCGCCTGGGCAAACGCAGTTCCTGACAGCGCAAACTCGCCTTTTTGGCATCAAAAAGGCACTTTTCAATGCGTTTGGAGAGTTCGAGCTGAAGAAGAAACCCGTCCTCGCCTTCTTCCTCTTCCAAACTGCACTGGGACCCAAGACCTGAGTAAGTAAAAGCGAAGAATGTGTCACGGTCAGCTGATCAGAGGCGGAATTATGAGCATCAGCAGTTTGTAGTGACTAGGCATATTAGATTGTTATGTGCGATATATATATAGGCCTACAGTCACGTGTCATCACCTGATCTGAAATGACATGCCCTGCTAAAAATAGAAACTGTCATAGGAATAGTAATCTAATGGTTATAACGGGAATTGTATTGGTATAGAAACTCCCAATATGGGTCTCTGTGGGTGGGATGTTATCTGGTGGATGGAACCAATAAGACATCGTTAAATCCCACTGGAATAAATATTTTTTGTAATGGTTTTAATGGTTAAAAGCTGATATATGTAGCGGAAGCCTACATTTTGTTGTCACGTTTGGAGTAACATAAGACGGGGTAAGTTGTCACAGTGGGAACCTGCCGTTTATTGACTAATTTGAGAGGAACGCCTATTTGAGTTATCTTTTAAGTTTAAGGTGAAAAGACAAACACTATAAAATTACAACATTTAAAAGATTAACCCGAAAGTAAAACTCTTAATGGTAAAATCTGCATTTACAGCACTTTCCTGAGTGACAACTTGCCCCGGTGGTTCTACAGTATAAATAGATCATTCCAAAATATACTTACTTGATGAGCTTTGTGCTTTCATGAGTCTGCCGCAGGGGCTTAATTTCTCTTTGTCTGACTCGAAGTCCTGAAGAAATCTCAAACTGTCCACTAAGTTTTCCTGCTCGGACCTGCCGGCCATCCCGTTGCCAAACACCAGAGCTTGTGTATAGACCATTTCACCGTTTCCTCCGCGAGCCCGCCCACCTCTTCCACAAAGAGTTTCGTTGATCCTTCCATGAATGCGAGAGAATGAAGTGTGTCGTCTGTCATTGCGGTCTGTATTTATATGTCTGGGTTGCATCAGCTGAGGTTTGTGGGCGGGGCTCTCGGGCACGGGCGTATTACGCAAACCCTTCAGAGGTTAGATCAGACTGGTTCGATCCGAGTCGTGCAACCTATTTAAGTATTGCGTTGACTGCATTTTTCTGATATAATGTAATATAATCTATAATAATTTTTACTTTTTTAAGTTTTTAAAGTTGTTCTGTTACGTGACAAATAAATACATTTGTCTCTTCCGTTGAGGTAGGCCTATAGCCTAGGTTATATGAGGTTATAAAGTCTTTTGTTTAACTTTTGTTTTTTGTTTAACATAAAATGGATATAAACGTTTATTGTCCGAGAATAATTAAACATGCTCTAAAAAACCTGCTAATACAGATGAATAAATATAAAAATCATCAGGTGTTTATATTTTATAGCCTACAAAGTGACATCTGTTTTTCTGACATTATAAAGAGAACAGAACAATGTACTGTACGTAGTTGCTTCTAGAAGCTGTGACTGAGACATTGTGAGATGTGATGAGATATGACTATTTACAGGTCAGACTCACATGACCAGAAAGACTAAAGCTGGGATATCCTGTTTAACACCCAATGAAACATCTCCATAAGAGCTGAATGAACCAATGACAATAAAGAGTTTCCAGGTTTACCCGCCGTCACTATTTGATGGTTTTAAATGGGATTGGTTTAATTGAGTTGTTTTGTGACAGCTGCCACATTCATGCCACAGTACCTGAGAAATATTTTAAGAGCAAAATATATAACTTCTGCATGAAAACAATATAAACTCCATCTGAGTTAAATAGGCCTGCGCTAGCTGTGACTACAGGACGTGACTTAACACACGTTCACTCAAAGCATAATAAATCATCAACTTCTGTGTCTGTCCGGCTCTGAGTCACGTTGTGGGACTTTTTGCTGTGATCTCACCTTTGTTCTCTGTTATTACCAAACCCAGCCGCCCCTGGGCACAGCTGTGATGTCACAGTGCACCACTGCAGCACCCAGAAGTGAATTATCTCACAATACTGAAATAAGGAACTGGTTAAGAGTTCTGAAGAACAACTTTCCAGAAGTTACGAATTTAAATGAGAAGGAAGTAAATTCAGTGTGTGAATGTTTGTGTGTGAATGTGTGAATGTTTGAGTAACACAGAAAAACTCTGAATATGTCTATTAATATTATATCATTTTAGTCTGCTTCAATAATGTGATTATTATATCTTTCTCTGGTTTTTAAGATGTGATTTTGTATACAGCTATTCAAAAAATACATTAATTTTATTTGCAGAAACATAAAAAATATTTGTAGTTTCTTATTTTAATTGACAGAGTTATGTACTAAGCACAGGGATAAGTGTAATTTTAACTTGTCCTGATGTTCATCCATCAATGTCCAAACAAAACCTGACAGACATCTCTTCTCGGTCAGCTGTATATCCGATTCATGGTATAATAGTCTACATGGAACTGTAGCGTATATGTACATTTTTAAAATCATTTTAAAAGTCTTATACTAACACTTTTTCTCTGTTAAATATATAGCTACATGTTTGTTTGCTTTTTTGTCTGAAGCCTTTTTAAAATTGTAAATATTTTTTTACACACAATTATTTATTTAAAAATAATAAGCAAAGTTTCAATAAAAAGTAACCCCCAAAAGTTTTTTTCACCATAAAAAATCAAGGTTTTAACTCACTAATCATTGCATCAGATCAAGAAACCTGCTGGACCGGTTTGCGGTTTGTTACTGAAAATAAACTTTAGGAACCTTTGACATTAACTATCATATACAAATACTGACAAATAACTAGAAACTCCTTTAACTTTATGGTTGATAAACTTATTTGTAATGCAGTAGTTTGCCGTGATTCATGTTGTATCTTGTTCCTCAGTTTTATAAATCACTTGTGTGTTGGTCTTCATAACTTGTTTTATCCTGTTTCTCTCATTCTCAATTTTAATTGTTCTGCCACAGGGCTGGAAAACACTACAGAGGATGTTTTAATATTTATTCAGAATAAGGAAAATTCTTATGGGGTAAAATCTGAATTGGAAATAGACCTTTGATTGATTCTGTAGACGTGACAAAGCATGTGCCACACAACACACCCCATCTGTTATTAGTTTTACAAACAGCAACATTCCACTCTGAGTTAAAAATGAACACAAGAATGTATATTATATATAAAAATATAAATTCTTAAAAATAGTAACTTATAATAAACAATAATAAATTAAAAATTCTTCCATCTCCTGACTGAATTGATTTATTTTTGAAATCTTTTAAACTTTTAACAACTTTTTAAAGGGGCTCCTGTGTGTAATTTTTTGGAGGATCTATTGGCAGAAATGCAGTATAATATACATAACTATGTCTTCAGAGGTGTATGTAGTCATTAAATAATGAAGCGTCTTGTTTTTATTACCTTAGAATGAGCTATTTCTACCACGGGTTCCCATCGCCATGTTGTTTCTAAAGCAGCTCTAAATGGACAAACTGCATTTCGTAAATACGTTATCTCCTTCTGCAAATAAATGAAAAGGTATACATCTTTGTTCTGTGTCAGCCGCCGTCGTGCTTCGAAAGGGAGGGGTGGAGTGAGCCATTGGTTGCAAATCACAACCTCACCGCTAGATATCGCTAAATTTCATACACTGGACCTTTAAGTAGTTTTTAAGTATCTTGTCAATATCATCAGATATTTATGAACTTTCTCTCTGCGACCTCTTTCCATATTTCAACTTTCTTATATTTCACACAGGCTTGGGCTGATGTGGGTCAAGCAGAGTTCGAATCCCTCGCGCTATACTTTCATGTCTGACTACCAGTTTAATAGGTCTCAATTTTGTCTGAAGTCTTAATTCATTAAATTGAATGTCAAATTCATTAATAAGTATCATAAGTGTTGACTCATACTACGCTTTATCAAGACAAAAACAAGCTCTTTCCTATGCGATAGAAGAAGCATGGCATGAATGTAAAGGCCAAACTGTCTCAATACTTTGGTTTTTGTTGTCTTAGTTCTCAAGAATCATTGATCTACTGCTTCCTTCCTTCCCTTATGTCTGTTAAACGAATATGCAAAAGAAAAGGTAGCAGTATATCCACATTGATCTCATGTGTTTGTCCCTACAGACTGTGATTGGCCATAACTGACCTGTGAAACGTAGAATTATAGAACTAAAGAAATTGCTGCGGAAGTTTCCAATTTGTCAATCATTTATAAAAACTGACAAAGAGAATGTGCAGGTGGTGAACAAAAACTGGACATTTAATACTAATATTCATTTAAAAAATGGAGTACAGCTCATAGATAACTTTTATTTTTCATAAATCCTAAGTTGTGACTGGCACAGGAGTCTCTCCTAGCACTTTATTGGCCGTAATCATCAGTAGTTTCTACCGGCTCTGATCTCAATGATCCAGGGAGACTGAACATGAGGGTCGGATTGCTGCTCATCTGATCTTCTGCAGCTGCACCATGAACATCTCTCATGACTCCCTTTTCTGGAAGAGGATGAACCAGATTCTCTTGGATTGGATTCATGTGGATCTCTCCTTCCTGTTGTGTCAGGTGCTGAATGATCTCTCTGGAGAGGTAATGTGCCTCACCAGTGTGCTCATCTGTGAAACAGGTGTGAAAAATCAGCATTATACGGACAGCTTTTGAGTTGAAATATCATATACAAATACTGAATATTAACCAGATGTTAACCAAGAACTACTTCAGATTTACAGTGAATAAACGTTTTAGTAATGTGGGATTTTTAGGGACAACACAATATTTATGATAGCTGAAAAGCTGAAGTGTAATTCAAAATATCAACTAGGAATGTAATATTCATTATATGTTATTTATATAGTTTATCCATTCTTTTAAAAAGAAAGCTCCATGCTTTAAAGACCTCATGACCTGTGTTAAAGAGGGTAGAGCCCGTTTGGTATGTCTCATATAAATTCATCAACAAAACCTGTGATTTTAAATGACTTCTCAAGCTCACCGTTGATCAGTACAAGACGGAACAGATTTCGGCAGTCAGGGTCATTTTCCAGAATTTGGCTGAGGGTTCTGTAGAAAAGCAAGACTTGTTCTTTTCGTTCTTTTTCTCCGAATCCTGCATTTCTGTCCTGGGACATCTGATACAGTGTCTGTAGTGGTGTGGCATATTCCAAGGCACAATAATATGTCTAGGAATCAAAACACAAACGAAGGTAAGCCATCTAGTTTTTTTCATTTCAGCTGCAATACACGCTGTTTCTAAAGTTATATAATAGTAAGTAGGTTGTTATGTCAGTGGTGCCTGGGCTGTGGACTACTTAGTGTACTGATCTGGTGGAAGTAGTATGCATCTATATAATACTTTTTGAGGAAATGGCAGAAATGTCCATAAGCTTTCTATTGGAAATTGGATTTTTATGCTTTGTTGCTTTTCATTTATGCTATAAATAAGAATGTCACTGTGTGTGTGTGCGTGCGTGCGTGCGTGTGTGTGTGTGTGTGTGACATTAAATTTCTTCTCTGTCACACAAACCTCATTATTCCGGCCCGTGATTTTGTAGACGCTGTTCTTGTAGCTGCGTTGTCGCACTCCTGCTCTGTTTAGCTGTAGTTCTGGAAGGTTCTCATGAAAGACCACATGGTCGTCTTCATCTTCTGGTTTGTTTGGGGCTGCAGCGTTGAGGGGCAGAAGAATATGGAGGCGATGAGAGCTTAGTCTCATCCTTGTGGCGTTGTTCCTGACTTTCTCATTTAGATCTGCAGATGATAGAACGCAGAAGTGAGAATAAAATGGAAGGAGAGGGTAATCTCTGCCACAACATCCTGGCAAAACTACACAGAAACTGTGACTTGTCAAGCTGCAAGTTGCGTATAATTCAAAGTTACAGTTCATACATGTTGTGTCCATGTTTTATAGGGTTTTTTTGTAGACATTGTGACTTGTACAAACTGTATAATTATAAGATTTCACATGCACCCTTATAGAAAACTTGCATTTTTACATGTTCAATAAATCAAATTTAAGCCTATACTTACAAGGCCCAAAATGACTGGTATTATCAAAAGTCACCCCCACACACAGTTTTGTTTTGATGTCTTTATGGGGACTAATTGCCACAGACGTATATTGTTTTTATACTGACCTAATGGTGTTTTCTATCCCCTAACCATACACCTTAACAGAACGTTTATTATTATTTTTTATATTTTTAAATAAGCATAATTTAATATGCTGTTTAATTAATTTCCTGTGTTCTCAGGTTGTACTATTCCTGTGGGTAAATTTGGTTCCCAAAAGAATTGACAAACAAGACCACACACCACAGGCAGAGTTTCAGCAATGGCAATAATAATAGATTGATATATTTGAGGATAAAATAGTGTCTGCACTGCCCCCTAGTGGTTATAAGTAATGGCTCGTGACAAGTGCAAATGGATGTACCTGGAAGCACAAATCTGAGGTAGCCAAAGAAGAATGACCAGGCCAAGCCATGTGCCACATTCATTTTCCTTACTTCACAGATTTCTGAGATCTCCACAGGAGCAAGGGCCTACCAGAACAAACAAATATAGATAAAGAGAACTAGAAAAGAGGAGGGGGAATACCTGTAATTTCCTTCATTTACATTATTTTGTTAATTTGATTCAGAATCAAATATTTGGAAAGTGATTTTAGGAACTATTTCACTGCAGTACTAGTACGGCGACAAATTTAGTTTTCTGTATAAAATCCAATTAGCAAATTGATTGGAAATATACCAAGATCATTCTGAAATTCTGATCATTTCTATGAGTGTGTCATCACCTTTTTAAATGTTTGATATTTTTGTAAGTAGACATGTAGGCTGTTTGGATCATTTCTTTAGACAATTCAATGTGTATGGTCATTACTTGATCAGGATAAATCTTACCAGGACCGACAGGCTTTTAGAGAACATGTAAACGGCACATGTAAGGCTTATGGTGCTCAGTTGCTCATAAGAAAACGAAACTCCACCCAGCTTTAACAGCAGGTATATGAGTAACATTCCCAATAAGACATGCCCATTAAAGCATGCCTCAACTATCCTCCTTATTTGACCACGATAACTATAAAAGAGCAGAAAAGGATTGGAGACCTTTTACATTTTCATAAGGACAAACAAAATATGCAATATGAAAAATATGTTAATTAAATAAAGAATATTTAACAGTAACACTTTACAATAAGGTTACATTTGTTAACGCGAACAATGAACAAGCATTAATCTTAGTTAAAGGGATAGTTCACCTACAAATCTAAATTCAGTCATGATATTTTCACCCTCGTGTCATTAACAACCTGTATTACAGCTTACAGAAGTGGGGACAAAGTCTTGTATAATCAGGCCAAAAACACACTGACAAAGGAGATAAGAGCAGCTAAGAGAAGCTACTCTGAAAAGCTGAAGAACCAGTTTTCAACCAACGACCCTGCATCAGTGTGGAAAGGCCTGAAAGACATTACCAACTACAAGCCATCATCACCTCAGTCTATGGGTAATCAACGACTGGCTGACGACCTGAACGACTTCTATTGTCGTTTTGAAATGCAGAGTCTCACCCTTCACACCCGCCCTGACCCTATCTCTGCTATACCATTAACACCTCCTCTTGACATTCAACCTGCACTTAAGATCTGCGAAGAGGATGTTTGCCAGCTTTTCCGCAAACAAAAGATCAGAAAAGCACCAGGCCCAGACAATGTCTCACCCTCCTGCCTGAAAGTCTGTGCGGAGCAGCTGTCGCCCATCTTCACTAATATTTTTAACAGATCTTTGGAGCAGTGTGAAGTCCCTTCATGCTTCAAACGCTCCACCATCATCCCTGTACAGAAGAAACCCAAAATATCTGGACTTAATGACTACAGGCCTGTTGCTTTAACATCTGTGGTCATGAAGTCATTTGAGAGACTTGTACTGGCCCACCTGAAGGACATCACCAGACCACTTCTTGATCCCCTCCAGTTTGCTTACCGAGCAAACAGGTCTGTGGACGATGCAGTAAACATGGGACTGCATTACATCCTACAACACCTAGACAGACCAGGGACTTACGTCAGGATCCTGTTTGTAGACTTCAGCTCGGCCTTCAACACCATAATCCCAGACCTCCTCCTGCCCAAGCTTACCCAGCTCTCTGTGCCAACCTCTACCTGTCAGTGGATTATTAACTTCCTGTCGAACAGGCAGCAGCTAGTGAGGTTGGGAAAATTTAAATCCAGCACATGTACCATCAGCACCGGAGCTCCTCAAGGATGTGTTCTTTCTCCACTGCTATTTCACTCTACACAAACGAATGCACCTCTACAGACCCTTCTGTCAAACTCCTGAAGTTTGCAGATGACACCACAGTCATTGGCC
This sequence comes from Triplophysa rosa, assembly GCF_024868665.1. Taxonomy (NCBI): domain Eukaryota; kingdom Metazoa; phylum Chordata; class Actinopteri; order Cypriniformes; family Nemacheilidae; genus Triplophysa; species Triplophysa rosa. The sequence continues at coordinate 21,389,053 of NC_079902.1, forward strand.
TTATTCAAGACTATGGATATCTCCTACAGAAAGGAGGTTGCTCAGCTGGCTGCCTGGTGTAGTCAAAACAACCTAGGCTGAATGCACTCAACGACGTAAAGAAATGGAATCTGACGCAAGTAAATTATGGATTACCTCAGGGATCGTTTTAGGACCCTTGCTATTCTCCATATACATGCTGCCCCTTGGAAACATTATTAGAAAACATGGAATTAGCTTCCACTGTTATGCAGATGATACTCAGCTATATATCTCATCAAGACCAGATGATTCCTTCCAACTATCCAAATTGGCAGAGTGCATCGCGATATAAAGCATTGGATGACTTGTAATTTCCTTCTTTTAAATTCTAATAAAACAGAAATATTACTTATCGGACCAAAGACACGTGAGCAGAATATTTCGGATTATGACCTGCAAATTGAAGGCTGCACTGTTACTCCAACAAATACAGTTAAAGACCTTGGCGTTATATTAGACAGCAACCTGTCATTTAAAAATCACATCTCAAATGTCACAAAAACAGCCTTCTTCCACCTTAGAAATGTTGCCAAATTGCGAAATATTTTATGTGTGGCTGATGCAGAGAAGCTCATTCATGCATTTGTGACCTCAAGACTTGATCTACTGTAATGCACTGCTTAGTGGTTGTCCTGCATCATCAATAAACAAACTACAGTTAGTTCAGAACGCAGCTGCCAGAGTTCTAACCAGGTCCAGAAAATACGATCACATAACCCCAATGTTATCAACCCTTCACTGGTTACCCATTAAGTATCGTATTGACTTTAAAGTTCTTTTAATTACTTATAAAGCCTTAAACGGTTTAGCCCCTACCTACATAACAGAGCTTCTACCACACTACAACCCATCACGCTCTCTAAGATCTCAAAACTCCAGACTTTTGATAACACCTAGAATAACTAAATCCACCAAAGGGGGTAGAGCTTTCTCATACGTAGCACCTAAACTCTGGAATAGCCTCCCCGATACTATTCGAGGGTCAGACACACTCTCCCAATTTAAATCTAGATTAAAGACACATCTTTTCAGCCAAGCATTCACTAATACATAGCTAATGAACAGCAGCTACGCTAATTATTCTCTTTCTGTTTCTGCCCTCGCCTCGGGATGCCCATCCCGAGGTAGGGAGAGATTCCGCCAGGCCCAGATGAACGTCATATGCCCATCCACAACTAGAGATTACGCCAGCTACATCTGAAAATCCCGTGCCATCCTCCTGCGAGAGCCTGCGGACTGACTGACCATCCAGCTCCATCCAAGGCAATTCCATCACCACCCAAGAAAAAGGCGACCATCTGGCCGGCCCAGCTCAGACAATTCCATCCCCAACCGAGAGCAAAGACGGACTACCTGTCACATAAATGCTAAATTTACAATACTTGGTATTTAATGCTAAACTTACATCACACGACAGCAGTTTGAAGTTATGGCTGCACTCAGTGACTTTGATTGGAGGTAGCTGGGTGGGTGTTGTGGGGAGTGGGGGGGCTTGTTGGTTGTGGTTCGGGGCGTTTCATTTGTTGGGACTGTGTGGATCTGGTCTGGTTGGTCTTGTTTTGTGGTCGATGTCGGACAACAGAGGAATAAAGTTAATTATGCCATTACTACTTTTCCCTGGTTGTTCCTCTGTTGTCTGTTGTTGATCGCGGAATGAGACCGGGTTGGACCTGCACGGTTTCGGCGGGTGGGGCTTCCTGGGTCGCGGCTCGTGGGCTCTCCCTGTTCTTCGTGGACGTTGCTCGGTGGCTTTGGTCGGGGTCACTGAGTGCAGCCATGACACGTCAGAGGAGATCTGGCCCTCCCGGCTGAGCCTGGTTTCTCCCGAGGTTTTTTTTTCTCCATTATTCAGCATTGGAGTTTGGGTTCCTCGCCACAGCAGAGCAGTGCAGTGTTGGCTTGCTCACCGGGAGACTGTTTATTTATTTATTTATTCATTTATTTATTAGATATTATTTATTATAATGATCTTGCTTGGTCTATAAACACCATGCACTGTGCTGTGTTTTACCTTTCTGTGTTTTTCTTATTTGCTCCTGTAAAGCTGCTTTGGAACAATGCACATTGTGAAAAGCGCTATATAAATAAAATTGAATTGAATTGAAGAAGACAGTGGAGATGATAGTGGATTTCAGAAGGAACCCTCCATCACTTCCTCCCCTCACCATCCTGGACAGCACTGTGGATACTGTGGAGTCATTCAGGTTCCTGGGCTCCACCATCTCTCAGGACCTGAAGTGGGAGTCCCACATAGACTCCATTGTAAAGAAGGCCCAGCAGAGGTTATACTTCCTCCGTCAATTGAGGAAGTTCAACCTACCACAGGAGCTACTGACCCAGTTCTACTCAGTGGTCATCGAATCTGTTCTGTGCACTTCAATTACTGTTTGGTATGGCTCGGCCACCAAATCAGACCTACGAAGACTACAACGGACAGTTCGTAGTGCTGAGAAAATTATTGGTGCTCCTCTGCCCACACTTCAGGACCTGTACGATTCCAGAGTGAAAAACAGGGCAAGAAAAATCATCATTGACTCCACACACCCAGCACACAAACTCTTTGATCTGCTGCCCTCTGGCCGGCGCTTTAGAGCACCAAACACCAGGACTTCCAGACACAGAAGCAGCTTCTTCCCCCAGGCAATCTCCCTCCTAAACAGATAACTGCTCCTTAAGAGCAATATTCCACTTCCACTACTCCTATAGTGTGCACTACTGTGCCTTATTATATCTACATCTTATGTATACATGTATATAACACTACCTCTACTTACTAAATTATCCATTTGCACAAGTGTACATACAATCTGTTAATATGTTTATTCTACTATATACTACCCGGTACAATGTCTCTTATATGTTATTATCCCCCATTTTCTGTAAAATAGTCTTTATTTTATATATGCACAATTTAGAATCTTTTAGACTGTAAATCGTATTATATTGTATTGTCATTGTGTTAAATGTCTGTACTAGAAGCTTCCAACACCAAAGAAAATTCCTTGTGTGTGCAAGCACACTTGGCAATAAAGCTCTTCTGATTCTGATTCTGATTCTGTATGTGACTCTTTGTTCTGTGGAACACAGAAGATGATGTTTTGAGAAATGTCTCAGTGGTTTTGTGTCCATACAGCGGAAGTCAATGGGGGCCAATGTTGTTTAGTTACCTACGGTCTTGAAAAAATCTTTTGTGTTCTGTAGAAAAGTAATGCAGGTCTGGAATGACATGCGGGTGAGTAAATAATTTTTTCCTTTTCATTTTTGGGTGAACTATCTCTTCAATGTTTTTCAACATTTACAAGGACACATGTTATGTTAACACTGCACAGTGAACTTACACTAACATTAACAAAGAGTGACAAATGCTGTAAAAATATGTAAAGAAATTTCTGTGAAAATATAACCTTGATTATATAATATTGATGAGTAAGGCACATCAAAAAACATTAAAATCATAGTAAAATCGGAAGTTAAAATCAAACTTAGATTTTCCAAATCTCATAACTTTGAAACTTTAGACTTAAAACTTCACAGACAGGGTCACATATATTGCTCATTGTAACATTACTGTTCATGAATTGCACCTTACTTCAAAGTGTTATTTACACACATACTGTAGGACATGCATAAATTCAACAGCAAAATGCATGAGGTAGAGACATATAACTGGTTTCTAACCGTTGCTTTAAATGGAAGATCCACTCCTCTGCAAACAAGCACACGCTATAAAGAGATGTCTCCAGCGTGATGCATAAAGCTATCAGTCCCAATCTCTCAGTAAATCGATCAGAGTCCAGCAGAAAAGAAAATCCCAGCGCTAGAATCCCCAGAACAACCGCACACACCACAGACAGTCTGCTCCTCTGTCTGGGGACGAGATTATCCTCCCTCATCATGTCAAATATGAAACACTGTAATGCATAATTTTGTCACTGAGTTTTCTTTAGTTTTAAAGTGCAAAGTCATTTGTGTTGTGTTTGCAAAACTTGCAGTTAATTTTATCATGAAAATAACATGTTTACAGTGCACAGATACTGACAGGTATAGTCTAACTACACCTCAGTCAAATGTACCTATAGATATAAATACTGCATATGCTTTCTATATACATTCATAAAAGTTTTGAAATGTTGGTTTCGGTGTTCAATAGTTCCAGTTTTTATACGCCAGAACATGTTTTTAATGTAACTGAATGGCGTCACAACCTTTGGTTTACCAAAAATGAAATTTTGACAGTAATGAATGTCATTCACTGTGGCAAACATTTAAGCTGGAAATCCAGCTGTGAGAATACATTTTAACAATACAAACCACAACAGGATAAAAAACCACTGCAGGTGTGTGTGCGCGTGCGTAAGCGGCTAAGCGCATTATTCACACCACCTGCTACTTTACAGTATTTATCCAAATGCGGCCACAGAAAGTAAACTTAAATACATGCAAGACATCACAAAGAAAATATATGGCAGCACAACATCTGTATCAATCTGTGTTCTATCCTTTCCTTTAACAAGCAACTGTAAATTCAGTAAACTAAAACAACATTAACTGTTGTTTTGAATAGAGTTCAGTCGATATAAATGAATTATGCTGGAAGTTAAACAATCAAATAATAAGACGGTGAGAGATACCTTACCTTAAATCAGCTCTGGTCCTGATAGTAATAAAATCCGTTCACAAACTCTTCCGTACTCTCTCTCTCACCCATCTCTCCCCACCTACATTGTTTCTTTGATCTCCAACAATCAGTTTCACTTTCATTCTTTGAATCACATTTCCAGATAATGTTTCTTTAAAATCCCGTTGTTGTAGATTCGATCGATGCTTCATAAGTACACATCGAAACTTCATTTGAAGAGTATTCAATAGCATAAAGGAGGTGACAGACTAGAGCATACACATGATATGCACGATTTATATGAACTGGAAACAATGGATCCCAACGTCTGAGCCCCCGAAAGCCTATAACATTAAAGTAAACTATTATTACAAACAAGTTACTTAAATCAACCTGAAAAATGAGATAAAAAACAAATGATATCAGACGTTTGGTACCCACAATACATTTGCTTACCAAATTAGCTACGTTGGAAAGAAAAGAAAAATCATTTTATTATAACAATTGCATGCTATATAGGTGTTTAAATTGCTTTTTAATAAGAGCAGGTTTACGCAACTGTATGCTGATGTTCAATTTAACATCCCTGTTGTAAATAAGTTTACAGTAAGTAGTGTTTACAAAAAGTTAGTACAGTTTATTGTCTTTGTGGTATAATGAGGGTTAAGGGCGTGGCAGTAGTCAGATTTTGGGTTGGTCCAGGAAGGAGGTGGAGACTCGGTTCCCTCATCAAAAGCGATATAAATCCACACCTAGTGTTTGAAGACTTTATGAGTGTCACTTTTAAAGGCATTTGATTTTTAGCCTAACAATCAGAGTGTTTTCCTACAATAGTATGCTTAAGTTTAAGTTTTGACGAAACTTTTTTGTGAGCCCTTCAATTTCATTACATTCTGGCTCCATACCCAAAGCATTTGATCCACTTTTAAAGAGAGATAAAAATCACCCTGATATAAGATCAAACACCTTTGAGATGTATTTCTGTAAACAATATTAATACTTGAAAGCAAACATGATCTGTAGAGATAACAACGGATGCGACCTTGACATTTTCTGGGCGTGAGATCTACATCTACAAAGTGGGTGTTGGTTCATGATCAGTAAGCCGGGGCGTTTACACCTGCTGCTTGTTTTTGAGTTTTGCCTGCTCATCGGTGATGTCCCACAAATAGGAAACTGTATTTTGGGAAATGCAAGTTCAATAAAAATGGAACTTCCGAAAGGTTCATGCATATTTTATTCAAGAGTAAAAAAAGAGATTTGTCCCATAGGGCATGCTCACACTGTCCGTACTGTAGACCAGAAAATCATGATGATCAAAATGAAGCTTCAGAGAAAAATACAAGATATAGAAGCACGAATAACCCATAAACATTGTCATTAGTTATAAAGTAAAGCACAATGAGAAACCCAAACGAGGATGAAGCGAAGTGGATTAAACCAGCAGAACTCTTAATCATAATCATAATTAACGTTAACCAGAATAATGAGCAGAATATACTTCTCCTTAAAAACGCGAGACACGTTTAGGTGTGTCCTTATTGGATTTACATTTTGAAATAACCATGCAGTCATGCTCTGGCAGCCCGGGTGTCTTTTCACAGAATTATACGTTCCTTCACACTACGAAATAACTTCTGTACATCGATAAAGAAACGTACAAACACAAGGCATAACACCTCGTCTGAACCGAATGAACTGTACAGCGATGTAAACGAACAGAAAACAAACAAATAAATACCTCAATAAATAAAAAATGAACATAAGTGATAACAAAACGATCCTTAAAATATACGCCAATTATATACAAAACAAATTCCCATGGGTTATGCGTACCTGTTGGACCTGTTTGAAACCACCCGTTGCATCCACAATGGCCTAACGCAATCCCTCAGGTTTCTCACAGACTGAAAATTCCCGCTGCTATGATCTGGAGTGTTGAGGAGGCGAGGAGGTGTCAGACTCCGGGGACACGAGGAGTATAGTGCTGCCATAGCAACCGCAGCACGACGTGACAACAGCGCATTTACACGACGCAGCGAGCACGAAACTGAAACGCACGAGGGGCGTTACGAGAAAATCTCAGTTATTTGCGGATTGTTCATAGTAATAACCCGTGTTAAGTGGTTTTGTTGAATATTACGTTGTCCGTAGGCTATACAGTATATCGATTACTAGTAGCAAAACATAGAACGGCAGGAAAACTGCAAATTAAATGATTATAAGCTCCTCACACAAACTCAAGAATGGAAACATACGCTCCTCTGATTTACAACAAATAGAGCAACAGCCTCGTGTTTTAGACTCCACGGCAGGCTCAGAAAAAAACAAGTATTTGTGAAAACCTACATATCATATAATTATACAACGCACGTCTCCGACGCACGCACGCACGCACGCACGCACACGCACGCAAAAATGCAAACACGCATAAATCAACGTTTCTTCAGACAAACTTTTCCAGTGTTCATAGCCCCATATCCATAAAACTACACGTCCCATCATGCAACTCTCGACAGCGCACGATCCTCTTCACGAAAAGCGATGCGGTCGTTCCGTCCGTATCGTCTCGTCTGTTGTCGAGGCCACTGAGCGTCAAGCAGGGAGTTCTGTCTAAATATATCACATAATCCATCTGCTACACAGACGGCAGCAGTAAAAATTAAGAAAGAGAGGAGAATTGCATTATGGGAGAAGGAGCAGGGACGAGCGAGGGAGAGAGAGATGTGGAGAAGATGAATCACTGGATATTGCTGTTGTCATCCGTGCCATTGGATTCGGCCATGTTCATCTTGCCCATGGAGAGACCCACGCTGTTCACCACGTCTCGGCGAGGGGGCATGCGCTCGTTTATGCGGTCCAGACCCTTCGCCTCCTCGAAACTGGTGATCTTGTGCTGCGGAGAAAAGCCACGGATGGCTGAGAGAAAAACGAGAGAGAAATCAGAATCCAAAACCCTACCATGTGTTCAATGGTGTGACAGAAAAAATGTAGAAAACAAACTGGCAATAATATATCATTTTATGTTATTAATATTTGTAATATAAAAGAGATTTATCTTCATTGTTAGTTTTTATTTCTACATTTTTAGCCATGTCACTACCCACATACACACGTGTCGTAAATCTCACAAAAGCTGCCAAGGACATGTCCATGTCATATTTACCCCCATTTAAAGAAAATAAATTTAGAAACGTAAAACAAAATGAAGCTTATTTAAAAAAATGTATGCAGTGCACAATTTTTCAATTAAAACATACTGACTTTGAAACAAGGAATAATGTATAAATTATAATAACAACAACAATAATAACAATAGTAAAAGCAAAAATAATAAGTCTAAATATAGAAGTATATATATACAGTATATATATATATATATATACTTCTATATTTAGACTTATTATTTTTGCTTTTACTATTGTTATTATTGTTGTATTGTTGTAATTTTATATTTGATATATATATATCAAATATAAAAATATCTATCTAAATAATAAAATGAAAAAGACAATGAAAATAATGCGATTTACAAATTAAAATTAAGATTAAATGAAAAATATTTATATATGGAGGTAGTATTTGTGACTATTTGTTTATTTAAAAATTTTTTTTGTAGTAATTAAGTAAAAATATTAGAAAATCTTGATGAGAATAATGAGAATTACTAACTCAATAATTGATTTGTTTTTGTATTTTTTTGTTATTTTACAATTAAAATAATCTGAATGTTTTTTCAGAAATATGGAATGCAAAATATTGTTTCTTTTTTCTTGTGATTTTGTTAAAATGTGATATGGACATATACGATTTCCCTATTTACACACACACGCACACGCACGCACGCACGCACGCAAACACACACACACACACACACACACACACACACACACACCTTTAAAACACTTCATCACTAATCCACAACACACACATCACGGGTACAGAATACAGTACAGTACAGTATAGAGGGGACAGCTGTGGCAATGATGATGAATGTTACAGCTCATCACAAAATCCAAGATCTACTCAAAATTCTTAGGACCAACGGCACAGTCAATGTTTCCATTAGAAAACAAACTCATCCAAACTGTTTTCTGCACGACTGCTAATGTAAATGTTAAAGATTTGAATAACCCCAGTCTCATTCTGATGGAAACATAGTGCTTCATATCACAGTCAGAGATGATGTGAGATCCTCTGTTGGGTTTGTTCTCAGACCCCATACAATCATTTTTGCTTCTTAGCTGCTTCAAACCTCTTAGAAGTTACAGAAACTTTTTAAATTCGTTATTTTCAATAAGTTCAAACAAACCCACTTTTCAGAGGTCACATGATCCCTGCAGATCACGTGGTCGTGAAAGACCAAACCCAGAGTGATAGCTGGGGTGATCAGTGTTTGGGCGTGGTGCTGTAAGAATACCGGGTCAACTGTGAGAGACGGAGGGGGGGAAGGGTGCCCCCGCCCAACCACCCACGGCCCAGATTCTTGCCGTCTGCTGAGTCATTCTTAAACCTTGCTGATTGGGGTACGTAAGAATGCTTCCCGCTCGTAAACGGGAGGAGAACGGCAGAGCAGAGTCCAGCATTTGCATAAGCAGGAACACACAAGTGTGTGTGTGTGTGTGTGTGAGAGAACTTGTGTCTACACGTCTGTGTGTGTGTGCGCTGTATTTTGTCATTTTAATTGTGTGATTTCCACCACTTCTCAACTATTTCTCAAATGATCGTTCATTTTGTTTTAATTCATTTTGTCACTAATTACATACGTAGCATTTTGTGTATCTTGTATATTTCTATTAAAAGAATTGTCGTATAGAGCCTTGACATACATTTTCTGTCTAGGCTTGAAATTATTTGGGAACCCTGTTATACAATTAAAAATATTATTAGTCAAAAGTTGTTTGACTCCGTTTGTGTGATATTTACTTAGATAACTTTGCGTTCATCGTACATCACACGTCTCAATATTTTATATCAAACATGCCTGTCTGATATCTACACAAACACGTGTGTTTCTTTATGTGTGTGACCGTGTGTGTGCAATGCACAATCCCTGACCAGTCATAGCGCCCACACGCTCAGTTAGCTGGCCTGCGCTGTCTAGCTAGCTTGCGTGTTACGGCGGTCGCTATGAAACCTCTGCGTAGCGTAGAGTGAGAGAGAGGCCGGTCAGTGTTTACCTTCTGTGTCCTCAACCGGCTCGATGGCTTCAATGGCTTCAATGGTAGCTGAAGAGTCACGGACAGACAGAGAGAGGAGAGAGAGGAAGGATGGATGGGGGGTTTATTGTGACAGTCATGCACGGAGCATTAGCTGCAGAGTAGCCGCTGCTGGCCGTTAGCGGTTAGCGTTAGCGGCACCTGGAGCCGGTTAGTGTTCCTGTGTGCGCCTTCACGTTTCAGATGGTTTATTACCGACAAGAATGAAGAAAACAGAAGTGTCTGACTAAAAAGAGGGCTCAACAAAACTGTGTCTGTGATTCAGTCTGAAAGTCGAAGTGACCTCGAAAGAAAAAGAGATTCAGATGGGAAAATGAGAGACGCCCTTAGAAAAAAGAACCATGGTTTTACTATAGTAACCAACGTTTTTTAGTTTTACCGATCTCACTACAATAACCACAGGTAGTAGCCTATTTGTAGTAAAACTGGGTAATACAATCTGCCAGTAACCATGGCTACACTGTTAAAAATGTTCACCAATTTCAGCTGCCTTCAATTTTTAAGTTAAAACAAATTAGCTTTATGAGTCAATTGAACTTAAATTCCATTGAACTGATTTTAAAAAATACAACTAGATTTTTAAAGTCAGTTCAATATAATTTAAGTTCAAGTTGATTTTTGTTACAGTGTACTACACTTTTACTTTAATAAAACCATGGTTCATTTTTTTAATTGAGAGATGTTTGTTTTTGTAACTCACCGCTCTGTAAGGTCTGTTTTCCTCCAGACAGGACGCCGCTGGGCAGCATACCGGTTGGGGTCAGTCCTTTCAGGGTTAACACATTCTCACTCTCCTCTCTGTTGAAACACAACTCGAGTCAACCTTTGTGCTATTTTGGTAAAAAATCGTTCTTCTTCGTTTATTTATTTACATAGCACATATAAACACAACAGAGGACTGACCACAGTGCTTTACAGAATAAGTACATGAACAACATATAATTATAATAATAACAATAATAATAAAAGACATAAGAAATGTAACTAAAAAGCCCGAGAGAGAAGATGTAGTTTAAGTTTAGATTTAAACTCATATAGAGAACACAGGGATCGTAGAGATAATGGGAGGCTATTCCATAGTCTCGGCCCAACGACCGCAAACGCACGATCACCTCTTGGTTTTTGGTCGTGTTCGAGGCTGCGACAGAGTGTAATTGTTTGTGGATCGTAGGCGTCTGCCTGAGTTGTTTAGTTTTAAAAGGTCAGATAAATAAGAGGGCACCAACCCATTTAAAGGTTTAAAACAAAGAGCAAAATTTTGAAATTCACTCTATAAAGCATCGACAACCAATTCAGAGCCATTAAAAAAATTGTGGTTTGGAATTGTATATTCCATTTTTACTGTTTTCATTTTGTTTCTTCTGTTTTGGGGCCATTTGCATGTAAGCTAAATGGCATGTCTGGTTTAATACATGTCATCTATTGATTAAATATCTCATAGTTTTAGAAAATATGTACAATGTTACATTGTCATCTCATAAAGAACTGAGGATGAAAACCTTTTTAAAAATGGTTTCAATTTGATGCAGTTGTCATTCTTATTTTTTCTATTTAGAAACTGATTATAATTACAGACTGTATAATTTTCACGCTTTGTATCGCTCATATACATCTAGTGAAAAACCTGATACACACTTGCTTAAATGGCATTAATACCAGTTATTCTATAGACAGTTTCAGTAGCAACAACATAAACAAACGTTATGGCCCAAACTTAACTTCTGATACACCGAAGAATCCGCGAAGTCCGCGAAGAATCAATAACTGTGGGGTAGTTTTAATTTAATTTAATACTGTTAATATACAAAAAATATAAATATGAATTGATATAAATTAAATTAAAAAATAATTGTTATATTATAACCAAAAACAGACCGGAAGTCCGATGACAGTCTATATATTTCATCATTTTGCTTTTCCATGTTTTTACTGTCTGTACTAATTTCTTTACTTTAAAGCTGCTTTGCCACAATACAAAATTGTAAAAATAGAAATAAATATGATTTGAAATTAATCATGAAACATTTTTTTCTAAAGGGACTGCTGTCATTCCCGATGAAAAGAAGCACACAAATTTTAGCTTTGCTTGTATTGTGTTTTTTGGTGAACTGTTCAATCTCTTACAGACTCACCGCAAAACTGAGAACATTTTAGCCATTTTGCCGATGGCACGAATCTTGTTCCTGATAACTTCCTTACGGGCGGCCGCTGCATTAGCTGAGAAAAAACATTTAGAACAGACTTCACCTATCAAACGTTTATTTAGAGAATGACAAATATTAAGTATTGTACTCACTGTGAATAGTTTCTACTTTACAATTTTTTTATATACATTCGAATCACTTGGGCATAGTGTGCACAAACTAGTGTAAGAAAATATATAATACTAATTTCAGTTTTTATCTGAAATGTGCATGTTTTTAAAAGCATAAGCAATCATTGGTCCTCACCATCATAGATCTCCTCTCCATCATTCATGAGCTCATCGTCTGAACAGATGCTGAGAACATTCACCAACATCTCTGTCACTGTGAAGGGGTGAAAGGTCAAAAAAGATCTTGACATTTCCATTTTTAACAAGTACTTTAACAACAACAGCAAAAAAACTGTGATTTTAATATCTGCTGAATTTAATCCTTTAATTTATTCCTTCGATTACTTTTAATTATCATCCATTTGCAATTTCTTTTTTACCTCATTCTGGTTTTACCTGTTGAGGCAGTGAAGATGAAATGCTGTTCCATTACATCATGTTGTAAGCACTTCAAGACAATGGTGTGTTTTTTGTACACACCCAGAATATTACGAATGAAGTGTAAAGAATTTGTGTGAACACAAAAAATGTTTCCCATACATCAATGTCTTGCTGCTTCAAACACAGGAGCTAATTATTATATATTTAGCTTCCCCTGAACAGAAGACGTGTTCGAGAACACATTCTTGGTTCCCACCTTTCTCTCCAACAAAAGGAAGAGACCAAGTGAAGACGTCCATGAAGTTGGGCAGCCAGTACGGGTGTGGGGAGCAGTTGAACTGTCGTATGTTCATCACATTGTTTTCATATTTGAGCACAGCCGCTGGGGAGAGGCATACAAACAAAGTTTACATGAACATCAAGCGTGTATCGTTCACTCTAGACACATGCACGCTATATGAAGAACTCAACTAAAACAACACCAGCACTGTGTGTTTACTTTACACATCTCACAAAACTGGTTTTATGGGCAGGCAATTCAGTGAAAATGTCAACCATACCATGAAAAAATTGAGTTTTCACCAAAGGATTTTATACTAACAGCAGAGATATCAACATTTTGTGGTTCAAATACCCATTTCAGGCCTCTCTTTAAGGCTTTAAAGCTTTTTTTTTTTTTTGTGCTTGATTTATCATAGTCAGGTAAGTACCATTTTTAGGATTGTCACATCCATAACGGTAAATATTCCAAATGGGCACATGAAAAATAAAATCAACAAACTATTATATGTTCTATGAAGAGGCATCCCTTCTGCATTTGTTGGGTATCAGGTTTGTGCGTTATAATTCACAGAAATCCTACAAAGTTTGTCGTCTCCCAAAAACCTTGTTCATTTTTTGTCACATCCATAACGCATGTTTATTTCCCTTTTTAAAATGGAAAACTTGTGCATAGACTAAGATATTTTTATGATGTTTAAACTCTATCAACAAGGGTTCAGTAAAATATAAACAAATGGTTCAGTTTATTGGTCACAAATACATTCCCTGAGCATTTTTAGGTCACATCCATGACGCAAAATGTCACATCCATAACGCTGGAATTGCCCGGGTGTTTTCACAAGCCTGTCTAGAACATATCAAGTTTATATCTGATGATGTTGTGGTTTTTCCTCTTTTGATTCTGAAGAAACGACTCTTGAGTCAAGGTTTTGAAACGAAAAGTAGTTAGACTTTATTCTCACAAAGTTGAAACAAAGCCTAGTTGGATTGCAATGCAACTGCCCAACCCTGATTGGGGGCAGACCTTTATAGTGTCCTTACACACACACAAACACACCTAAGTTATTGGGGGTTACCCTAATACCTTTAACAGATGTCTGATCTCAGCATTCCTAGCTGGTGAGGGGGGGTTACTAACAAAGACTCTGGTATTTATGACTAGAGATGAGCTAACAAAGACCAGATCTTATGTAGAGATAGATTTAAAATAGTAATGTAAAGTGTACATGATTCCTTTATATTTTGGTCAATAAAATCTTCAACAATGACAACATAAAAATTATTGATTTGCATGAATAGAAATAAGCCTTGTATTGACTTTATTTTATTATTTCCTATAAATGCAGCATAGTGATAGTGATGTAAAATAGGTATAAGATTTTAATGATTATATATTTAAGTTGTGTGTGCTGTACTTTGTGTAGTCCGTTCACAGAGAGTAAAACTGAATACAGACCTTTATTGTTGTAAACATCCAGGTAATTTGGAGCAGAAAAGATGGTGATGAGAGAGGGAAATCCTGTGCTCTGACTCTTTCTGTACATACGATAACTTAGAGAGAGAGAGAGAGAGAGAGAGAGAGAGAGAGAGAGCAGGCTGGTTAGTGATAGTCTGGCTAAAGCCGGTAGTTTATATTCTAAAAGATGTAATTATTGTCATTTCTCAAACATACTGTATACATCCTGACCAACTTCAGACAATTCATAATAAAACTGAAGTAATATTTATTCATTATTTATTGTGAAGAATGTCAACTTACATCGCACAACATGTTATTTTTGTTCATAGTTGTGGAGTACTGTTGACTGTTAAGGAGTATTTGTACTTGATTGTATTTGAGTATACTGTGCTTTAAACACAAAACCGTAGTTTTAATATTGTGCTTTATTGAAGTGCATCGACTACTTTGACGTAAATATAGATTTGTTTTCACAACTCCGTTTAACCATAATTTGTAATGTTACAGAAAATATGTGTATTTGCACATGTCTGTGTTTACGTGCATGAGATAATAAAACAGATAGAAAGGCACTGTCTGAGATGAACGTAATGTGGGGGGAATGTACAGTAAGATCAAAGATCAGTACTGAATACTGTATGTAAATTATGGAGAATTAATCTCCATATCTCTCTGTATCTGAACAGCACTGATCCAGCATCAACACAAACCTTCACTAGTCAATCAGTCAATGTGTGTACTGTCCTTACCCAGCATCCTGAGCTTCATGTGCCCTGATGACCGACAGTAAGTTGTTGGTCTGTAGAAACTCGCACACAGCAGGATAGCTGTAAACAATAAACAAACAATGTGATGAAACACTTATTAAGCTTTTTCACTTATTATATAGAAAATAAGTTTAAAACTAAATTTAACAAAGGCATTTGACATGATTCATGCAGATTCTTAGGTACTGTAGAGTAAATTGGTGTTAAGCTTGTAAACACAGATCAGTGGTGCACTATAGAAGTGTACAGTACTATCTGTATTATTGCCTTTCAACTACGAGCCATTAGGGGGCAGCAGTGGTGTAAATGTGAAGGGCCACAATAAAAATCTTTATTTTGCTGAGGATAACAGAGGATACAGTAAATGAGAGCTCAACAATTCTGTTCCTGTACTGTGTTGTATTTAGAGTCTTATTTATAATTATGGGAAACGTCTTTTTAAAAGTGATAGTTCACCCAAAAATGAAAATTCTGTCATCATTTACTTTCTTGTCATTTCAAAACTGGTATCCAAACAGCGCCGGCACCCATTCACTTCTATTGTATGGACACAAAACCAATGCAAGTGAATGAACATTTTTCGAAATATCTTCTTTTGTGTTCTGCAGAAGGAAGAAAGTCATACAGGTTTGAAATGACAAGAGGGAGAGTAAATGATGACAGAATTTTCACTTTTTGGTGAGCTATCATTTTAAGGATCAAAGTATTTTTACATAAAGCATTTTTACATATTTTCAAATATTTTTTTAACACTCACACCAAACTATATTTTTTCAGCTACTTCTCAATTATGGCAGTTATTGATACAAATATTTAACGCATTAATCATAAATATAGCTAAACAATATGCAAGATAACATAGCACATTTTGATGACATTTTTTCTGTTGATTTAAGATTTTTTTAATCAAACCACCATATATCACCTGCAAATGGGCAAGTGAATACAGATACGTGACAGATACAGGTTGAACCTATAGCTGTATCTATCTAGTATGAAATATATTAAATGTTAAATAACAAGAAAAACTGAGTTGGTTGATGTTTTACCTTGGTGTCTAAAAAAACAGGTGATGTAAAAACGGCAAGCCATTATTTATATACTAGGATATTGAAAATGATGAGCCTATACGAGAGGCTTAAAGTTTCATTGATTTTAGACGCCTTCATAAGATGTGAAAACCCGAGAGCATTGTGGGAAATATTCACACCTCATGCTCTCATTCACAGCCTCCTCAACGTTTTTTCCGGTTCAATCATAAATTAGCTTCTATCCCTTCTCCATTTTTTCCAAACTCCGCTCTACAACTATCACTCTTTTTCCTCGATGCATTCTCTATTGTGTCTCCTTTTTCTTGCTTCATTTCTCTTTCCCGTTTCTCAGGTTTTCACTGTCTCCGTATCTTCATATCTCAGCGGATCTGGCAGTAGTAGCCAGTTGTCATGGTAACGGCAGAGTGCAGATTCCCATGAGGCTGTGGGGATTTTGTGTTGTGTTGAAGCTGGTCACTTTGGACTGTTTTACAATTCCAATTAAATTCACACTGCGCTTTCCCGATCCGTACGCCGCTGGAGTTTCATCTGAAGATTCCTGAAGATGTCTTGGTTGTGTGCAGTTTATGTATTGAGTCTCTCAAACCTTCTCAAGAGAAACATCTGTGCTGCGGGAGAGTCTCAATGTAATCTCAATGATGTCTATGAGAGACAGTGAAGATGATCTGATTTGTCATTTTTCTAATCTTTGGGTTCTGCTTTCTCCCTCTGGTGTGATTTAAAACCCTGCACGTCCTGCGCATCTCACCGTCCCAGAATGACCACAAGCTTACCTCTGTATAAATATACAGCTGATTTTTCATTTAGCATTCTTGAAATCTGTCTTCTCTAATCTAAGTGTTGAGATAAAGGTGTTGTTTACCTGTAGAAGTAAGAGCATCCACGGACACTGTTGTGGCTAAAGTAATCTTGGCTCTTTTCATTCCCAAAGTCCTCCAATGGATCGGACCACAACAGATCACACATGGGGCCAAACGCCGGGGGTTCTTTAAACCTGTCCAACTGACAGACAGACAGAAAGTAAATAATGATTCAAAAGACTCGACTGCGTTTGTGCTTTGCCGGAGCACTGTTGTAGAAAATAAATGAGAAGCACAAGGAGGGATTTATAGAGGATCAGTCAAACGTCTGTTGACAGAGCCCCATCTTAAAGCTAAAACGTGAAATATCCAATGATTGCTCAGTACGGCCAGAGGAACATGAACCCCACGCTACTATACAGAACATAAAATCCATTGAAAGCATTCTTTTATGAAGCAGATTATATTAATGCCTCTAAATACGTTACACCTTGGACATGGTACAATAACCTTTATACGCTCTGAAAAGACATTTGGCCTTTTCACACCCAGAACATTTTTTACAACCACATGTTAGAAAGTGCACTAACAGAGAGTTATAAATATGCAACGTTTGTTATTCTGCAAACTTTTTGAAAAAAAGGTTAAACCTGACTTAACTGTAAACAGCATAAGGAGGTTTTTTGCAAATATTATTAGGAAGGGGTAAAGTATGTGCAGTGTAAAACATGCAATAAGATAACCCAAGATAACATTAACTCGGGGTAAAAGGGGTAGGTGACAATAATAATAATATTAATTAAAAAAAATAAACTTTTCTATATTTTCTATAGCACGTGTAAGTGCTGATTTGATGTGGCATCACAAACCACTTTACAAGAATAGAAAAATACATTAAAACACAGAATACAGAATTAAAACAAACCGAAGCAAATATTTTTGGCACGATTACAAAATAATCACGTAAAAGCTACCTTTAAAAAATTGTGTTTTATGAGATTTAAAAACACTAATTCCACAATAATCCAGCTTTGACTTTTTTATAGTCAAAGTCATTTATTGTCATACGTACAAGTACTGCACAAGTACGTCGTAGACTATAGAAAAAACAGAATACAACACACAACACTGCAAGCTACACAAAATTATACATATCGCTGCTGTCCTTCTGAAACCATTTATCTCCGTATTTTGTTATTTTATTTTTGCCATAAATCATTATTATTAGTCAGCATTTGTGTTCGTCACTGGGCGCAAATATCTAACCAATAAAAGGTATTAAAAAGTGCTTGTCAAATTTGACAACACAGTATTTAATCATTTAAAAAGTACAGTGTTTTTCTATTTCCTAAAAAACGGCAAATTTGGACATCCAAGGTTTCAGAAGGACAGCGTCGATATGTACAGAAATCTACAAAAAGTAATAATCTCACTCACCCTCTTGATGTCGTCTAACGTGTGGATCTCTGGAGACAGGCCGCCGTGAACACACAAAAACTGCTGATTCATCAGTGCAGCCAGAGGCAGACAGTCAAACGCATCCATGCAGATGTCATACACCTGCTCCGAGTATTTGATTTTACCTGAAAGACAAAGATACGGATATCACCCGCCTGCTCGGAGCATTTCATTTTATCTGCGAGATAGAGCACTGCAAAAAGATGTTTTTAATCCCTATTTTTGTCTTGTTTTGTTTAGCAAAAAATATTTGAACATCCCTTAAGCAAGGTACATGAAACTTATTATTAATGAGTTTTCTCCATAAATAAATAAATCGTTGATTTTACTTAAGGGTAATGCTTGGGAAAAGTAAAAACAATCTGCCAACATTTGAAGAAAAACAAACTTCAACTTTATACTCTCTGAAAACAAGCCTTATTATTTGATGCAATTTTGCTTTTCCGCTACCTTGTCTTGTTACGATTACCTTTATACTATGCACTGAAAAGTATGACAAAGATTTAAAAAAATGAATGGGATGAACAGAGAGAAGTGGATGATGGTTGTGTATGGAGTAATGTAATCGTTCTAGAACAGATGCGATCGCTCTTGTTTTGTACACTTAGAAATGAAGTGAGCTTGTTTAGGAAGGCTTTCTTTTCTCTGTATGATTCTAATTTGTACATTAAGCTTCTGCATTCATTCATTTACACGTTCAGAGGATGAGAGCGAGAGAGAGAGAGATGTGTGTGAGACATTCTGTGCTGTGTCAATCTAACTGCTCCAAATCTACCAATCTGTTCAGCCACATCACTGCATCATCCTGCTCTCTCTCTCTCTCACACACACGCACGCACGCACGCACGCACGCACGCACACACACGCACACACGCACACACACACACACACACACACACACACACACACATTAATGACAGTGGATTAACCCTTTCAGTGGGATGGATTTCTTTCATATATACAAGCCCCTTAAACGGACCTAAGGTTGTCATTATTCAGACATTAAAGAATCAATCAAGTTTTTTGTGTGTGTATTGTGCACTACTTTTATTGGTACTTTGGTGTTTGTTTGGCTGTTTAGAGTTACTGTTATAGTCACTATAAAAACTGTTTTGAAAAGAACTGCATGAAAAGTCTCATAATTTCCCTTTTTTTATTTCAAAAGAAAAACACACATGCTTGTACATCTGGGTATACAATTCCATTAGATTCTAATGACATATTATAGGTTTAGGTTTATTTTAAACAGAAAAAGGGTATGTTTTACACTATGGCAAGGTAAAGTTTTGTGTGTGTTCTGTCTGTCAGCAGATGGTAAAGCAGGGCACCCACTCCTGCTCACTCTCTCTTTGGGGAAATCAGACTCGCGGGCTCTCTGGGCCTGACATTAACAGGCAAGTTAATTTCCTGCTAATCATACTCTCTACCTCTCTTTCTTGATCTCTTTATGCATCTCTCTCTCTCTCTCTCTCTCTCTATGTTTGACAGGAGACTTCTCTAGAAAAAGACCTGCATCAGAGGAGAAAAGAGCAGGAGATGAGAAGAGACGAGAGGAGTTTTAAGGTGAACTGTTGTGTTTATAAGAAATCTGTAATATATATCTGCAACCCTGTTACCAAAATGTCAGATGAATAGTGATGAAGAGAGGAGTTTGAGAGGATGAGGACAGAACTCACATTCTTGTTTAAAAGTGAAGTATTCAGTCAAATGTCTACATTCATGGTTTCCCCGCAGTAGAAACAGAGTCTTTGGGTAGAGGATTTTCAATGACCAGAGGTACAGGACACACTGCAGTAAGAGAGACAGAGATGCTGTCACAGATCAAGAAGTGAATAACAGTGTAGAAACTGATAGTTAAGCTGAAAAGTTTGGGGCTTTTTCAATTAAAGAACTTGTTGGTATGAAAAAGAACCCTAGAAAGTGAGCACTAACCTCAATACTGAAGTACCCTCGGTCCACGTAGTCCCCTAGGAACAGATACCTAGTTGTTGCAGGAGATCCGCCAACCTCAAATAACTTCATCAGGTCAAAGAACTGCCCGTGGATGTCCCCACACACTGTGAAACAAAAGACTTAAACATCAGCCCACATGCTTTATTTACGAAAATAAATTGTGCGCCTGATGGGAGGTCAAAAGGTTAAAGGTCACGAGGTCCCACTCTCGATAATGGCTTCCAGGGAATTAAATCGGTTAACCAGAGAGCCATTAATGTTTAATGACTTCTGTGTGTGAAATTCACCAGGCCACCAGCTGATGAGGCTTCAGAAATGCATGCTGGGAAGGATGGGGTGGAGTAAAGGTTCGGTCTCAGGTGTGAGGGCGCTGAGAGCGGAGAAAAGTTCCCGCGAATGGGTTCTCTGTCTGTTCAATTATGGCATTTTTATAGCTGAGGAGCAGCATCTTTGTTATGGGTAACATCAAGCTGCTTGACACATTGACTCATGGGAAATTAAAGATACAAGGTGGGTTCGGGGTGGTCTTTACTAATGGCCTCTGCTAATGATGTCATTTATTCTCCTCAGCCCACAGGGTTAAAGAGTAATACTAAAACGTTTTTTTTACTTTCAACCTTTGCCTGATATAATATACATTAGTATGCAGACTTATCTATGTATACATTAACGTATACTGCATATACAGCCGTGAAAAAAACACTATTTTTTTAACTATTAATAGATGCGTTTAGGTAAAATTATAATTATAAATGGAGACGGTGGGAGACATCATTGCTATCATAGAAGAGAAGGTACGCACACATTATTGAAGACCGATAGTAATATTATAGACATATGAAATAAAAAACATTGACTATTTTAAAATCAGTTTTTCTAAATTTACTATTTATAGGTATGTGTTTAGGTAAAATGATCATTTTTGTTTAATTCTGTGAACTACTAACAATATTTATCCAAAATTTCAAATAAAAATATTGTTTCTAATTGCATTTATTTGCAGAAAATGAAAACTGGAAAATCACAGGTGAAAATAACAGAAAAGATGCTCTGTATTTTTTCAGACCTCAAATACTTTTAAGCAATACAACAGTAATATTTGTGCATGTATTTAGGAAAAGTTCAAAATTATTTTTATGATTTTTATCACAGTTTTCATGTGTCTTGTCATGCTGTCAGTGTTTCACATTGCTGTTGGATGAATTTATGTCCCTCCTTAGGTTTGATTTTGTTGAAATTAAACAGAAACTGGACATCTAGAAATGCTGAATAAAAAGAAATTGGGAATTGTCTCTTAATTTTTTCCACGGCTGTATATACAGTTGTATAAACAGCCGTATATAATTTACGTCTTTACTTTTTTAAAGTAATATTTTATAAGTATTATTATTTAAGACATATACAAAATTTAGTAATCATGTTGAATAGTTGTACTTGGAGTGTAAACTACAGCTCAGCTTTGTGAGAAATTAAAAGAAGCTTGGCAAAAAATGACACGCACAAAGTTTACTGAATCAAAATATTACTACAACAGAGGATCAACAAAAATTAATAAAAATGTAGGGAATGTTTTGTTTTCTATGCATTATGTTGTATATTAGAATAAAAACCATATTCCCTTTTTGACAAACATTTTGACCAAATACCTTCAAAGTTTAGTGTTGTGGCCGTTTTGTACCATACCTTATTTTTGGATGGTTTAATCTAACCTGAGGGAGCAATTAAAGCAAAGCAGACTAAATTGAAGCCAAAATGAGGTATCTTATAAGTTCAGAGGGCATATGATCACTTAAAATGTTGTCTAGATAGACAGCTAAATAGGTTTTTAAACAGAGCCCTATCATTTCAGCTCCTTATATTACATACATTTTTGATGAGTTAATGTAAGCTTTAAGATTAGGAAAACAAAAAACAATGCAATGCTTTAAAAACATAAGTATCTGACAGTAACCTGTGACCGGAGCCTCTATGTCCAGCATTGTTTTCTCCTGGCGCAGTATGGCGGCACCCTCATTAATGATGCGCAGGGCGACGGGTTCCTCCACACGGCCCTCTTTAGTGAGGTGAGCCTTCAGCAGGTCCACGCGAGGCTTCCCCTCACAGTCGAACACCTCGCGCATGGTTAACCTGTGGCTCAGCGGAAACGGCACCGCTGCAGAGAGAGAGAGAGAGAGAGAGAGAGAGAGAGAGAGAGAGAGAGAGAGAGAGAGAGAGAGAGAGAGAGAGAGAGAGAGAGAGAGAGAGAGAGAGAGAGAGAGAGAGAGAGAGAGAGAGAGAGAGAGAGATCAAATAAAACAATGAGCATTACTGTGCAGTGCAGAATGCAGAGAGATACACAAGTTGTAAAAGGTGTAAAGCGCCAATTCGATACACAAATGCCATCACACCTTGTCTGCACTGTGCGCTTACGTAAAAAAATCAATAGGTGTATGTTTGCATTGCAGCAGAAGAAATACGCCTATGTCGCTCACAAAATCAGAAAGCTTGGGGCATGCGTGTCGCTTTCTCTGCATCAATCCCACAATCCACCTCGAAAGTGTGGTGCTCAACAACGAAAACACTCGCTGGAAAATAAGTGGCTAAGAAAAGGATCTTACAAATTCTGTTGAGCCAGATGTTGATATGGCCTATGTTCACACATGCATGCAAGCAAACCCAATAAAAAAATGCTGATATTGGTTATATTGGTTAACGAGAGAGAGACAGATTAAGAGAGAGAACGAGTAATCAGGCCAGAAAGAAATTAGAGAACAAAAAGCTGAAAAAAGTCTCAAAAAGGTGAAATGAGACAGAAATTGTGGCAAAGTGTTACCGGGCAACAGCAGCCAAAGGTTGGCATTTCACCAGTGAAGCACACACACACACACACACACACACACACGCACACACACACACACACACGCACACGCACACACACTGAGTCATAGCAGCCCACATGCTAACCCATTTCTACATCCAAAGATGTGTTTTCAAAATATATTTTTCAAGCGTTGGAGCTACACAGACATGCTGCGGTGGCCAAAACAGCAACTGTGAACTTGAATCCAGTGAAAATAGTTCAGTCTGTACATGTGACCCTTCAGACAAAAAACAACTCCGCATTTCATCACTTCCACATTTCACACGAATGTTATTGCTCATAGATTGCTCTTACATTGCTCACAAGAGCTAACGGAGCTCTTTTTTTTGTCTGTGGAAAACAAATAAGATATTTTGAGAAATGTCTTAGTGGTTTTGTGTCTATACAATGGAAGTCAATGGAGGCCAATGTTGTTTGGTTACCTACGGTCTTCAGAATATCTTTTTTTGTGTTCTGCAGAAGAAAGTCATGGGGGTTGACATGAGGATGAGTAAACAATGAAAAAAAAATGTTTGGGTGAACTATCTGCTTAAAGCCACAATATGGAATATTTGGACCGCTAGATGGCGCACTTTCAAAACAACAACAAAAGGCAAAGCTAAATGACGTTATGTAGGAGAGTGGAATTATGGGACATGTCGTTTTCACCATCCAGAGGCGTATGGAGATCGCCCATCATGTTCACGGACGAGGTAATGAATGAATTTTATTATGCATCGTAATGAATTAGCTCGCAAGAAACGTGGAATGTAATGCTACGTTAGCCCGCGACTGATATTGGACTTTGATTTGGTAGCGTAATGCTAAACAGTTTTACAGTCGTCGTTTAAAAGGTAAATTGGAACGAACCCATAGGGTTCATAGGGTAACTGCATTCATAACTATTCAAATAATCTGTGCGTGAGTATTTCGTGTACAATAAAAACATGTGCTTACCTGTCTATTAAAACACAAATGCGAGAGTGGAGTCTCTGTCGAGTCCAAGTTGGTCGCGAAACTCTCTCCAATTAAAAAACGCCACGCCGATCTTAATCCTTGTTTTATTTCTTCGTTTGTCCATAAGCCTGCTTGCCTCGTTTGGCCTACATTTACACTTTTTTGAGTTTCCTTTACTCGCCAAACAGTAATCGTGATCCATAATAACAGAACAACAGATGCTGCATCCCAGATGCTGTATAACCACTTCCGCATTTGCGTGTTGCCGTAGTTTCTACAACCGGTATTAAGTCACTGATATGCGACAAATACAAGGGTCGGGCCATTATTTTAAATAGGAATTTCTCTGGATTTGCACATTCTTGGGAACATTTGGGATACTGTAAGTACACAACTGCATGAAATATATCACACTGTGCAAGTGATTTTTGGGTATTTCATAACAAAATTATTCCATATTGTGGCTTTAACGTATTGCATCCCATTTTGAGTTTCCTATCCTAGGAGTATTTTTGAGTACATTTTGGTAAGTGTGACTACACAAAGTTGGTAATACATGCATGAATGCATTTTAATGAAGGTTAAGCTTTTCTACTGTGTAGTACATATTTCTTTTTATGAGAATGTGTAAATGTTGCTCACGTGCCTGTGAATGCTTGTGAAGTCGGCTGTGTGTGTGTCAGTGCTGTGTATTTGCCTGAGGAAAAAGTGTTATGTAAGAGATCTTTGCTGCATACTGCACTTCAATAATACACCCATACTGCTACATAAAGACACACACACAATAACAAATAATATACTGAGATAGATGAGAATGAGACATTTATTCTAAACCTGTACGAAAACAACCTCTCTCTTTCTATGCATCTCATAATGTTCTTACCCGCAGTCGCAAATGAGATCTCTTTGATGTCTCAACTGCTTCTCCTACACATCAATGTGATTACCATGTCAAAGTCTTAATGGTTATAGATTTCGATATAAACACATTTCTCATCACATTGTTGCAATACTAAATGATCCGAGCCCTGTTATCCACCATCTTATTTTTATTTCTCTAAAGAAATTTTAGGCGAAACATTTCTACTTGCTGATTAATAAATCCGCAGAGAATTCCAATAATTTCCCTGAGCTAAGGGGTAAATAGTGAGAAAAAAACATTTGTAAATAAAAGTAGATCCACTGGTTGTGCATGGTGTTAA
Source organism: Triplophysa rosa (assembly GCF_024868665.1). NCBI lineage: Eukaryota > Metazoa > Chordata > Actinopteri > Cypriniformes > Nemacheilidae > Triplophysa > Triplophysa rosa. Next base: position 21,414,375 of record NC_079902.1, read on the forward strand.
TAATACCAAGGTCATGGGGTTTGATTCTCAGGCAACACATACAGTAAACTGACCAATGTATGGATCCTTAAAGAAAGTTCACCCAAAACTGAAAATGCTGTCTTTATTTACTCACCCTCAAGTTGTTTCTAATGACTTTGTAATGAACAAAACAGAGAAAAATATTTGGAGGAATGCTTGTAACCAAACAGTTCTTGGCCACCATTGACTACCATAGTATAGGAAAAATTGCTTTATACATGTCTTTGTGAACACAAAAGAAGATATTTTGAAGAATGTCGGAAAGCAAACAGTTCTGGGGCACTTTTGACTACCATTGTCATTTTTTTCTACTATGGTAGTCAATGGTGACCAAGAACTGTTTGGTTACAAGCATTCTTCCAAATATCTTTCTCTGTGTTCATCAGAACAACGAAATGTATACAGATTTGAAACAACTCGAGGGTGAGTAAATGATGACAGAATTTTCATTTTTGGGCGAACTGTTCCTTTTTAATAATACCAAGGTCATTGGTTTGATTCTCAGGCAACGCATACAATTGACCAAATATAGATTCTTAAAGGGATTATCACCCCAAAATGAAAATTCTGTCATCATTTAATCACCCTCAGATTGTTCCAAACCTGTATACATTTCTTTGTTCTGCTAAACATAAAGGAAGATATTTGGAAGAATGTCAGTAACCAAACAGATCTCATCTCCCATAGTATTAGTTTTTCCTACTATGGAAGTGAATGGAAGATGATATCTGTTTGGTTACTGACATTCTTCCAAATATCTTTCCTAGTGTTTAGCAGAACAAAGAAATTTATACAGATTTGGAGCAACTCGAGGATTAGTAAACGATGACAGAATTTTCATTTTGGGGTGAACTATCCCTTGAAATGTCACTTTGGATTAAGGCATACGTGTTAACATTTTCCTCTGGGCACCTAATAGCAGCACACACATACAGTACAGATATTTACATAAATTCCTTCTGAATAAGCATGCACGCTGGACTCATTCTGAACATGAGCATAATTACTGTTGTCATGGACACAGTCATACAGCGACAGGCTACACACACGCCTTCCCATGTCAATAAACACACACACAGAGCTCATCTTTTCACAAGGATTTTGTGCAAATAAACACGCAGGATAAAACTCGACACGTGTCAGATAATAAACCACAACAATGCAACGCAACTCCATGAATCATTGATCAGAGAGCAGAATGCTGCTGCACAACACAATGTGAGCTAAATATAACACTGCTGTTACAAGATGGGAAACTCGACCGCCCCACACACTTTACAAGCTTAAACAACAAACACACACGAGCAGTTAACACAACATGTTACGTCAAGTTGTCTTTTAGGTCCTGTGACTGGTCGCTGTTTTTGATCAGTCATCTTTTTCTCAAAGGTACAAATATTCAATGTCTATTTTCATTAATGCATTTGGAAAACGCTGGCTTGGAGCACATTTAAAGGGATAGTTCACCCAAAATGAAAATTCTTTTATCATTTACTCGCATTCATGTCATTTCAAACCTGTATGACTTTCTTCTGCAGAACACAAAAGAAGATGTTTTGAAGAATGTTGGTAACCAAACAACACTGAACACCCTTGACTTCCATTGTATGGACACAAAACCACCGAGACACTTCTCAAAATATTTTCTTTTGTTTTCCACTGAAGAGGGATTCGTTTTGCATAGACGCTTTGAATGACATGTGGGTGAATTAATAGGGACAGAATTTTGGTGAATTTTTTTAGCATGTGTGTTGCCTTGAAATTAAACCCATGAACTCTGCGCTGCTAACACAATGAGCTAAAGGATCTGTTATTTAAAGTGATAGTTCACCCAAAAATAAAAGTTCTGTCATCATTTACTCTCTTGTCATTTAAAACCTGTATGACTTTCTTTCTTCCGATGAACACAAAAGAAGATATTTGGAAAAATGTTGTTAACTGGCCCACATTCGCTTGCATGGGGTCCAGTGCTGTTCGGTTACCAACTTTCTCTAAAATATCGTCTTTTGTGTTTTGCGTAAGAAAGAAAGTCATACAGGTTTGAAAAGGCTGAGCTAATGATGACAGAATGTTCATGTTTGGGTGAACTATCACTTTAATATAAGATGATAAAAGCTGCATGCATAATAATTATAGATGGTTTCATTGGCTGCACCGGCCTGGCCCGAAGCTAACTTCTGGTCTGTGTTTGGTTATCATACAAAAATGTATTTAATTTTTAATAATATTCATTTATATGTATTAAATTACACTAAATCTACGCAACAGCTATTGATTCCTTGTGGAGGTCTACCAGAAGATAAGTCTGGCCCACATAACGTTTGTTTATGTTGTTACCGCTGAAACTGTCTATAAAAGAAATAGAAAAATGTCTATGTTTTCTTTGCATGTCACACCGCACAGGCCATAAACATGCACAAGTGAACAAGGTGATGCGCAATGTCACTAGCAGGTCAACATGACTGTTGCCCTTTGACTTCTGATACAGTGTTTCACAAATAGAAGCTTCACTTTTGTTTATATTGTTTTAAATTTCTTAATGTTGTTTTACAGACTGCATGCGTTGTGTTTCTGTGATGGGTCAGGACAGGACAGACAGCGTCCGTGTAAGGTCACGATAACTGACCCACGTGTGAGTGTGTTTGTGATGGAGAGGGTCAGGATAGGACAGACAGCGTCATTGTAAGGTCATGATAACTGACCCGTGAGTGTGTGTGCATGTGTGTGTGTGTGTGTGTGTGTGTGTGTGTGTGTGTTATATCCTCCAGCTGCTGAGACAGATGCCACGACTCTTTCCACATCAACACAAGACAAACACACACACTTTGCCTTTCTCAGTTACATGCACACACATAAATACAAATGCACATATTTTTGTACATTCACACAATTTACAATAATTAATACAGTTTTAACATGAGATTGCCTGACCTGTATGAATGACTCTAACCATACAGATGCAATCTACAGCTTTGAAATGGAGCTCGTGCAAGAGATGTTTTTGTTGAATTCATTTTTCATTCTGTCAACAGCTTAACAGCATTTTAGGCTGATAAGTGATTTCAGTGTTTTTAATACTGAGTTGGCGGCGGCGCTGCTGTTCTTTTTGTGTTGCATGAAGTACGTTCAGAGCTTGGTTATATTTATTTGGTTATCGTTATATCTTAAGTTTTGGTTTACAAAATAAAAAAGTCCTTGGACAGCATTCGAAAACACTAATGGATTTAGTAGCTTAACATGCCCACATAAAATAATTATGGTTATGAATATCTATTAAAACTGAGCATTATGAACTTTTGTCATGGTTATATAGACCTCTTCGGACATGGTGAACAATGCTGATTCAACACTGGTCCAGAAAAACTTCCGGTAAAGCTTTACTTAAAGCATATTTGTATAATGCATTACAAAAGTAGTTTTATTGTATTAATTATGCCTTGTTATGCACCTTAAAATACACTGTAATGTCTTATGAATACTTGTAACTACAGTTAATACATTATAACACTTATCAACTCATTGTTACACTTTGCATTTTTCATTTGGTTTTAATTCTTTAAAACAACATTTAATGTATTACAACACACATTGTGAACAACTATAATGCACCATACCCTTTAATAACCCTTTATAATGCATTATACATAAAGGCTTTAATACTACACAAACGTTTGAACAAAGTACAACCAACAGAATATTTATTACCAATTTAAAATGTTAAACAAATATCTTTACGATTTAATTATGTAAGATAATAAAAATACTAATATTAAATCAACTGAAACTGGAAGTGATTCTGGACCAGTGTTTACATCTTGCTAAGTGGTCTATATTTTATATTTTGAAAAAGTTTAAAGTACTTTCTGTATTTTAGAGTTTGAATAAGATTTTCATGCAAGGAAATAATAATATTCACAAATTGATGAACATATTGAAATAAAGCAGAAATTGTGCGTAAAGCAATGTATCACATGGCTTTATTGTTTCTGAAAAAATCTATTAGTCTGGCTTCATAAAAAATTCAGTGCTGTCTGGTATTGACACGTTCAGTGTATACAAAGCAATAGCTATATATTTTTAAAGGCTACTCTAATAGACAAGGAATAATTTGGAAAGAAGTCGGGTAGTGTCCAATTTCTAGATTTTTTTTCTAGATTTGATCCCACTTGGATCCCACTTTAACAAATCCAAATTGATTTTTCTATAGGAATATTTGATTATAAAACTTGTTTGGAGAACTCAGTCTGACAGTTTCATGTTAAGTATATTTATAGTATAGTAAATTCATTTTTTGCAACATCAAACCCAGCAACAAAGCACTTGAAAAATATTGGCTTGGTTTACATCTAAACCTGGCCATGACGGACTATATCATCAGATTTGACATTTTGCCTGTTTCTTTGAGTTTCTTGCATATGGGAAGCATTATGTCCGATTGTCATTGACTACTTATGCAAGAATAGGCTGTTGCTTTTGGTTTCAAACACACTCTCATGTTTATCTTTGCGTTTCTGTCTCTTTTCCTGCTCTCTCTCTACTTCTCACCTTGATTTATCTGCGTGATACTCCCCTCTCAGAGTAACACTTAAAAAACACCCGGCCCACCCTCCCTTCACACATTTACAGGCGATGAAAAGGATTGTTCTGCGGATCCGTTGAGCCTGCCGGAGCCCCACCACTGGTAACACAGATAATGGCCTAGAATCATACTTTGGGAAAGTAGGGCGCTCACAGGCTCGCACTTGTTCCCCGACCCAAGAGGTACGAGGGGAGGGACTCATTCAGGTCACAGCTGTGCTAAAGCTCTCTCTCAAACTCTCTTTTCCATCTTACCCTCTCCTCCCTGATCATTTACTTCTGCCCTCACCCTGTCCTGACCCGCACATCACAGAGATCCTCGTGCAGCGGTCTCCAGCCAGATAGTTCAGGGGATTTTTGCACCTTAAAGTGACCAAGAACTGCTTACTCAGAGCCGTATGACTGAAAGTACAACATTGGCCCCCATTGACTTCCATTATATGGTCACAAAACCACAAAGACATTTCTCAAAATATCTCCTTTTGTGTTCCACATAAGAAAGAGACATATACGGTTTTGGAAAAACATAAGGGTAAGAAAACAAAGACAGAATTTCATTTTTTTGGTGAACTACCCGTTTAACAGAAGCATGGGTTGCATTCTCACACAGGGGGCGCTATTGCAATCAGCTGTCAACTTTCACGTATTGTTTCATACTAACACTTCCCGCTGTAAAATCAGTGACAAACCAAAATTATGAAATCATAAAATATAATTCGCTTACATAGTTTATCCTAGCTTTCCTGAAATAGCATCTTGAACTTCTTGACCTGTACAAAAGTAAGTCTGAAGTCTGATGTATAGAAAACTATAGAGGTCGTACAATTGCACATTGAGTACCATACTGATCTATTAGTGAACTCACTGTACCACACAACATACATTATGAGTACCATTTTTTTTAAGTATGGTGTCGAACAACAACTTTGAAGATCTGAAGCAACAACTGAAACCAAAGTCAGTCGAACACCCACGATGCTGTTCTCGAACCACTTCCAGTGTGCTACATGCAACATCCTGTAATTAAACTGTTGACAAAACATCATCCGATCACACGACTATAAGAAAGAAAGCCCCGTTTCAGCACCCTGGGGCCACAAAAGCGATAAAAGACATATTTCTGCATAGTGCTACTACTAGTATGGGCAAGTGTCAAAATATAGTCGCCACATTTCCAAGCAATCCCAGAATTCCTCAAATGAAGTAAAAATAAAGAATGGGATTGAAGGAATGAGAACAGGGAAAACAAAACTGAGAGTGTGTGACCCAGATTAGCAGAAGGTAACCAGGCATCAACCGCTTTTGACAGAGGGGTTTTAACAAGCGCCGTTTGAAGTTGTGCAATTAATGCACACTTCACACGAGAAGGGGCCATCTGCACACATGTACGCAGAGAGGAGGCGAGCCTTCCCGCTGACAAACGAACCAATCAGCAGAGTCAGTCGGGATGATTGACAGGTCAGAAGTGAGCAGTAAAACTCCACATCAGAGAAGTCAGCTGTACCCATCTACTAGATTTCTAGATCACATAAACGTTCCTGGTTTTGCGCGTCCTCATTAGGTCGTCGCTCTGCACCATTTTACTGTGTCCTCTGCGCTCTAAACTCACACCCGAGTATTTATGTTAAAGAGGCTAAATTTAGTCTCTCCCTCTCTTTCAATCTTGCTCTTCCACTTCTTTCTCACTTTCACCTTTGTACAGTTTTGAACCAGATCTGTGGACAGGTATCTGCATGTGGCAGCGCGGTACTTTTTACACGATTACACTTTCTGTGCAATGGTTTACAAAACATGATGCTATGACACAGCGTTACATATTCATCCAGGTCCTAGTTTCAGTTAAAAGTAAATGACATTGAAGAAAAAATATCTGGCATGGCTTTTTTAACCATCGAGAATGAACCGTGTTAAAAGTAGGTTTCATCCCGGAATGGATCAAGAGCTGAATGCAAGTTTGCAGTGGGTTTCTTTTATCTTATGTTGACTTTAAAGAGTAAATATTACAATGTCCTTAAAATTACATTTCATGCAGTGTGTAATGTTGCTGTGTGTGAATGTAAGCAGTCTGCCAAGTTGTAAAGCCGAAAGTGAACGAATAACAAAGTTATTGGCTTGAGAAAAAAGGAGTCGACTCTGAATCACGCGAACGAGTTTTTTGCGTCACTCCGTGTAATGCCCGCCTACGTTCCATATCTGGTTATTGGGACAGCAGTACTTTATGATCTGGTTATGTTCACAAAAGTACGTCAACCATTCAACCCTCACTATTTCTGCATTGTTTGAATACATCCGCAGTTTGAATTTGCACAGTATGCAAATTTACCATATGCATGAAATACCCTAATGACCATTTGTAGCATGCCACAGAGCACAACACAGGAAATACCGCATTCCACAATGCAATGGATAAAACAAGCTGTCAAACACGCAATGTGAATGTACCAAGCAAATAATGTCATGTTTTCAAGGAAATCTAATACAATGTAGTAACGTTTAGCCCCATGTTGGAGATTCTTACGGCATCTAGTGGTGATGTTGCGTATTGCAACCGACGGCTCACTCCACCCTTCCCTTCGGAAGCGCTACGGCAGCTCGCACAGGACTAAGATGTCATCGCACTTTCGCTTCTTTGCCTAAGGAGATAACGTATTTACGAAACGAGCTCTGTAGAACAGTTTGTCCGTTTAGGGCTACTATAGAAACAACATAGCGAATTCCATGTAAGGGGACCCGTGATGTATGTAGATAGAAATAGCTCATTCTAAGATAATAAAAATATAACGCTTCATTATGTAAGGGTTTTATACACCTCTGAAGACTGTGAAAGTTGACTTAATTTTGTTTCGTAGCTAGCATTGATGAAGAATATTGACAAAGCTATTAAATAGAAAGACTCATAAAATTGCTCAATTTTCTAACCAAATTTAAACACGAACATACGTGATTACGACTTTCTCATTTGTAAGAGCGTCCCAGAAGGACTTAAGTACAGCATAACAGACACACGTAATGAGGTCATGTGACAACATGTGACACACATAATGAGGTCATGTGACCATAATGCAGTATACCACTATTTCCAAAACTTATTGTTGCTTAAAGGCACAGCTCACACAGAAATATTATTTATTCATGTTTATTTATTCAAAGTTGTGATTAACCAAAATATCTTCTTTTGTGTTCTGCAGAAGAAAGTCATACAGGTTTTGGAATGACATGAGGTGAGTAAATAATAAAGAATTTTCATTTTTGAGCAACCTGTTTCACATACTATTCTTAATAAAAAAAATTACAGCGCAATATTTAGTGCACACTGCACAGTATCCAGTAAGAATTACCGGATGTGAGAGAGGATGCTGGAAACAACAGCATGTTCATCCATCCATCTATCTATCTGCTGTCAAGTGCCTGATTCCCCGTCTCTCCCACTTCTCATCCTCCACACCCTTCACACATTCCCCCTCTCTTTTCTTTCACCTACCCTCGTTTCATTTATCGGCAGGCTCATGACAACACTCCCAGTCTCCTTCGGGCCTTAACATCCCGTTCATGTAGTGTGTTGGCGCTCGGCAGGAGGCATGCATGAATTAACACAGACACATAATCTGGAGAAAATGTCGATCTGTGAAGTCGTGCTTTGCTTCTCTCTGAGCGCGTTTGAATGCGTGCTTGCCTGTGGGTGCAAACAGCATATTCTTGTATTAAAACTGCTCCATTCTTTGGGGCCGAGGACACAATCATAAAAAATACACTGTGATGCAATTAGCAGAACCTGGTCATTACCGTCGCATTACTACGTTCCTCTGGGAGACAGATGGCGGTGAGTTGCATTCTGTTTAATAGTGAATGCAGCACATAATATCCTGTGTTAATGATCAAAATCGTCTCAAGAAATACAGCTAGTTAGTCAATGTGTGCTTGAGTTTAATTATCTTAAGGATGACTTTCTCTAAACACTACCTTTCTTTACTAACAACAAGAGAGCAGAAAGTACCGTAGTATTAACATTAACAAGTACATTGCAGGGGGGAAATTATTATCATCTTCGAAACAATACATCACTTATGAAATAAACCTTGGTTTGTAACCAGGTTTTTGAGTTAAATTGTAGTAAAACCATAGTAATCACAAATTACATACTAAGGCCTCACCACAATAGCCATAGTTTAACCATGGTTTTTGTAGTAAATCCATGGTAATACAAATGGTCAAAAAACATGGTTAATACACTTTACTATAATAAAACCATGGTTATTTTTTCCTTTGGGATTTAATCACCTCTGCTAAAAAGTACCATGGTATTACTATGTTTTGTCAATATGTACCATTGAAATACTACAATGTATTTATGAATATTGCAATATTCATGAACCATATTACCATTCTACAATGTTTAAGAAGCACCTTGAAGTACCATGTAAATACTTCAGCAGTTATGAAAATTGTACTCATTCAGTACCATCAAACCATGTGTATAATACCTGATTGCTAAAACATGGTATTACCATCGTATTTTAAGAGTTGGGTATTTATGCTGGATCCACCTGTATCACCTTTACTCTCGCTTTCCTTGAACACCAACTTGGTTATATCTGGTTGCATTCTCACATGGACAGACCATGCTTAAGCTTGTTACTCAGGCTACCTTACAGTTAAAATCACATAACTGTGACACATATGCCATAATATGATTATTTAATGCAGAATGGCATATGTTGCTAAATAATTACAGGCAGCAAAAAAATGAATTCTGTCATCATTTACTCACTCTAGGATTGTTCCAAACTTGTATACATTTGTTTGTTCTGCTGAACACAGAGAAAGATATTTGGAAAAATGCTCGGAACCAAACAGATCTCACCAGCACCATCAAGCCGGTCTTGATTATACAATATGTAGCTCATCTTGCATAAAATGGGACTTTAAAATGGTTGAAAACATGCACAGGGATAGTTGTGATGGGTATAGTTTATGTTTGCATCATCATATTTATGCATCATAATCCCCATGAATTAGGTCTTTAGAACTGCAATGCATTTAATTCTTCCTGTTTTTGGCAACAGTATTTAGCCACAGTATTTATCCTGGTTTGCAACAGAATCGATAAACTGCATTAGAATGACATGCTAAAATACCCTCATAGGCCATAGGCAAAGATGTCCGTGTTCGTATATTAAACGAGCATCCCGGCGCATTTTGCCTCCTTGACAAATGCGCACTCGTGTTAGGTCTTAAGGCATTGCACATTTCACATCATTAGACGCAAAATCGATACGGTAACTCACGAGATCATCTCGTTATCCGAGCGCTGGTAGCTACAAAACAGGCGCGCGCACTGACATTGGAAAGATGCGTATAGTTCGATGTACGCCAAAATGCATGCAATAACGCACAGATGCAAAAGTCACGCTACCTTTAAGTCGTCCTTTAGCTGTCATCCTTAAACTGCCAAAAATATTTCATTGGAACGAGATGTTAGTCTCTCTCTCTCTCTTGTTCTCCTCCCCCCTATCCCTCTCTCGGGCAACCTGGCACTGTATAACAGTTCATGCATCCACCAGCAGGCGCGCGCAGCCTCCGAAGCGCTCTGGAGATGCGCCTCGCCTGCATCAGCATCACTGACACTATAGGAAGCCTTACGAGGTTGCAAATTTAATAAGCGAAAGAGGTTTTTTTGAGGGGGATGGGGGGGGGGGGGGGTGTGTGCAAACATATGCTGTGATCTTTGATCAACCACTGATGCATGACGTATGACGTTAGCTCAAATAAAAATCTAACTACACAAAAAAGACATCCTCTTTCTTACAGCTTATTACCAGAACAATATAAGGCAAGCGACAATAATAGAAACAGAATTATCACGAAACATGTAAAACCGTAAAACTGTGGAGTCTAACATGCACAGATATGCATCCACGCACAATAAACCCAATGCACTTACATTTGATTAAGCGGTCGGCGGGGTTTAAACCCATGATGTCTGCGTTGGACATCTTCATGGGCTGTTGCAGATAACGGGGAAAGTGCGCCTACTCCTAACGGGTGTGTGTACGGTCTTCGGTGGTGCGGGATTCGCGAGCTGCAGAAGCAGCATCACTTGGTGCGTCTCTCCTTCGTTCACCGTCGATCAGGGGGTAAGATGTGTCGCAGCAGATCCGGAGAAACTGTGATGCTGGGGATGCTGGACTCTGCCTGTTGCCGTGAGGGGGCGGATGGATAGAGATGGATTGATGGAGAGACAGGAGGGGGGGGGGGGGCTGGGAGAATTCTGCACGGTTCAGGGTATCCTCAGCGCGTTGCAGCACCACCCCGACATGGCGAAGGCAGGAACTCCCACGCTCAGGCTTGCAGGGACTGCCTCATACCGCCATCACGCGGAGGCTGTTTCGGGGTTTCCCTGCGTACGAGATTAGAAAGCGAGCGCGCACCCTGGCCTTGTTGGTGCTTTCTTGACGTCAGTCTTTTTTAATGCTGCACGGCGAAGAATGTCAATTCCTATGTAAATGTACAACATGTAAGAAGTTCTTTTATGGATGATTAAAAAAACTGTTTTCTAACTGTGGCTATTCTGTATGTTTGCTCAATGTCTGCATTGTGTTTTAAAATACACGGTCTAGTAAATATTATTGACATTGCATTTGTTTTAACCCTGTATTGTTGCACGAAATCCTTTATTTTCATATTCAAAATCTATTGCTTTCTATGACTGAATAGTATGGTCATTCAGCAACCGGATAAATCCCGTCTTTTTGAACAATTATGTGATTGTCTGAATGGAGGCACAGACCTGTTTGCCAGATAAAGGTATCATAATATTTTGGTAATATAGGCCGACAGTTTGATCTTTTTGGATTTGTGTAATCGGGATTATGTGAGGATCAGACAAAAGCATTCCTATAAATATCTTGTATTAATTGTTCGTAGCCTACAATCAAATATTATAAATGCGACCGATCCCAAGTGATATAATAAATAATTAAAACGCATCATACATTTGAACTGAATTCAATTATTGGATAGTCAAGATGATTTCACATACTGCCCACACAAAAAATACATTCGTTTTTACTATAGTAAATTGTAGCATCAATCATAACACTGCAGTATTCTCTGTTGTATTATTAACCAGAGTGAATTTATAAACTGTAGTAAATACTGTTACGGTTAATAGCCTAACACATAAACATGAAACGTACACACAAATTAAACTGCCATCGTCTATATGGGCGATAACCCCGTATCGTACCGCGATACAAACATTTGTTTGTAAAATATCCCTCCGCATTGGCAAAACTTCCTCTGACCTAACGTTACAGTATTTACAACAATGATAAAATGTTAAAATTCATACTGTACTCATAACATAAACATGGACACGAGTCGTATGAGTACCACTCACAATAAACAAGTCTCAACCAACCCTACAGTGTCTAATTCTCTTCGTCATATGCCTAAACTGATCACCAGACTCGTTTTCTGCTCGAAATGGAAGCGTTTAACCACAGGATTCATTTGGGCTCAAAAGCATTATAGTGTTCGATGCGGAGTCGCCATTTTGGCTTTACTGTTGCATCAGTTTCGCAATTCTCTGAAGCACACTCGAGCAACTGGCGTCGGCGCGCAATCTGTCCCCGGCGACTGCGTCCATTGGCGGAAGGATCTGATTAGAGCAGCGCAGTGTGCGTGATGCGGTAGCTGCTCGCTGCCGCCGCTCCTGCTGCAGGAGGAAGGACCGAACCGCTTTCAGCACCACCTTTCAGTTTCGCCTTCAAATTACACCAACCGGCTCCGTCATACACGCAACACCGACTGAACTATCACCCCAAGACGTCCCATATTACGACTCCCGAGGTGTTTTGCGAGTTTAAATTGAGGAAACCCCGTTTTAATAGAATATAAAACGGATTTTGTGTGTTTTTGACAGCACAGACAGCACAACAATGGCTCTCAAAAGAATCCACAAGGTAAGGAGAAGGAAGTCACGGCTGCCAGGGCCTAATTCCGCACCGAAAACATGCCATCCTCCCTCATTTACGCCTAAAAGTTAATATAAGGGATGTTATCGACAGGTAAAACGTGTTAGCTGTGCCGGTGGTACGATGACAAGTGTTGTAAAGCGCCCCGGTTCGAAGGTTCGGTCCGGGCTAGCGGTTAGCACGGAAGCTAGCGCCCCATCGTCGAGCTGTGTGTGATTGATATTAAAGCACATTCATTATCGTTATCCTCTTTATATTAAAACGATTTTTTTTCTTGAATCAAAATAAATACTAATTTCGAAATAGAGGTACGTTTGAAAGTGACCATTGGTGGATTAACGTCTGCTCGTGATAACGTGTTAGCATGCTAACCGCTGATGCTAGAGGCCCGTTTGAAAACCCCGAATAAAGGTCGTGTCCACCATTCACAGTACCACGGACTATTAGTATGGTAGTAGTATTGTTTGGGGTCTGGTTGTTATTACTTCATCGTTTATGTCATTTGGGGTTTGGGTTCAAATAACGGGCTGCTAGCCGCGAGACTGCTAACCGTTCTGGGAGAGGCATCTGGCCCATCAGGTTGCCGCTGCAATGATGCATTTTCACCAGTTTCGTGTTATATCAGCACCTTTTAAGCGTGTTTATAATTTTAACCAGCTTGTTTTTATCAGTGTATAACAATACGACCTGTAAATTAACATGGCATGTTTTAAAACCCGAACTCGCATATTATGTGCTTATGTACAAGTTGTGCTCATGGCGCAAACAAATTGGCTGAATAAAAACGTGGTCCAAAGCGTTCATATAACTTGCACATTACAGTAGTTTTGTGTTAACCTTGATATTACAAAGGTTTACGAGCCACATGGTTTAGCAGAACTGACAGAGTAACGTTAACCTGGAAAAACAGTTACATAAACTGTGATCAACTCTCGTGGCATTACAGCCGCTGTAACTTGAAAATGATGTTTCTGTTTTGATACTAATCTCCGTTTATTCTTAAATTACTCACCCATTTCGGCTGTTTGATATACTTTACTGTTAATTGGTTAAAGGGCAGACATTTACAGTTTTAGGTTTCAGTGTCAGTTTCATATCTTCTCTTCACTGTGCAGGTGTGAAGGTATGTCAGGCAGGTGATTCAAAGATTTACGTGTTAGCTTATCACATTTGACAAACAGGTTCTCTGTGTTTTACAGGAGCTACATGATTTGGGCCGTGACCCACCTGCTCAGTGTTCAGCGGGCCCAGTAGGGGATGACAGTAAGCGACTCATTTTTTGTTTCCAGTCATTACACTGGTTTCTTGAGAATTCTTGATGGTTTTGTACTTTTTGTGTGATGGTTACATTTAAACGCACTTTCTAGCTATTAAGAGACCACGGAATTGGGAAAATGCAAGACTTAGTTGAGATCTCCAAAATTATATAAAGACTGGATTGCCATAATTTCTGTAGCCTTGTAAAAGACTGACCATTGGACCTTTCTCAGACGATACATAGTTGATGGGCTGAAACATTGAGGGTCGGTTTCCCGGACTGGGATAAGGTTAAGCCAGGACTAGGCCTAAGTTAAATAGGACATTTAAGCAGTTTTTACAAATCATGCCTTACAAAAAACATTACTGATGTGCATTTTGAGACAAAACAAAGGAACTGGTTTATTTTAAGATGTGAGCTTTGCAAGTTTTTTTTCAGATTAGACAGCTCTAACATTTATTTTAGTCTAGGACTAGCGTAAACCCTGTACGGGAAACCACCCCATAGTGTACCACAATCATCTTCTGTATATTAAATTTTAGGGCTGTACCAATAATCATATTTTAATCATGATAACAATTTATGCTTCAAGCACAAAACTCCAGATAAGGTCAGAAAATCATTGCAAAGCTTGTATCTTTTAAACTGCCACTTTATAGGAAATAAAAAAACAACTTTTTTTTCACTGCATTTCTACTATTTTAATACTTTTTTGCAAAACCCACAGACAAACATGAAGGGTGACCAATAGTAATGATTTATAAAAAACAAGAAATAAATGGAGTTGCAAGGTCTTAAAATGTACATTTTTGTAGTGGAGTGTTTAGATGAGTGATTGCGTGATTTGAAAGACTGTGTTGAAGAAGTTTAATGGCAGCAGATAATAACATACTCATTGGCTGTAAAGTTTAGGCCTAATACACATGCTGAAGTGAAATTAAAAGCAAAAGTTCTGAACTGACAAAATAACCGTGTTTATTAATCGTGAATAAACATTTGAGCAAAATAATCGTGATTATCATTTTACACATGATCGTGCAGCCCTATTAAATGTACTTTATTCTCAATAGAATAGAACATTAAAATTTAGGCTCATCAGCTATTAGTTCTTTATGGTGGGACATGCATCATATCCTCAATCACAAATTGTCATGAGTGTTGTTTTCCTTCCTGATTGTGTTTTCAGTGTGAACCACCTGATGTGATCTTTGGTGCTCATAAATATGTAGTGGGAGGTTCAGTCACAGAAAGACAGCTTGTTTGAGCCGATTTGACAAATATGAGTGTATATAGCTTCCCTCAAAGGAACAGCCACTTTATTAAATCCTGAATCATATGTAAAAGACTATCTGACCCACTTAGAGCCTCAGGGACTTGGCTGGAATATGAAAACATAATTGTACCCAAATTTGCTTCATCATATTTTACACTGTAATCCCCAATGGGCACTTCAATGATTCTGAACTTGCACATTAGGCTTTTTCAAGATTTGGTAATGTAATCCGCTGATGTACAGATAATATCATATAAAGAGTAGGCGAATATTCAGTCATATTTGAATAAATGTTTTGTAACATATGTGGGTTTTGATGTGACCTTTATGAATGACACCTGATGTGACTGACATTGGCTCTCTAACAATGATGTTTCTGTTTGTACCTTGTGTTTCAGTGTTTCACTGGCAGGCAACAATAATGGGACCTGTAAGTATTTTATTCCCCCATATGAGCTATGTTAATTGAATTTGACTGTTTATTGTATAGATGGAGTTGGTCAGCCTGTGTTCAGGCTTACTCTTGTATCCTTACCTGTCCTTACAGATAATATAATAAGATACAGATACTATAATAAGACTAAGTTTACATTACTTTGGTTTTTGTTTTGAACCATAGTGTTGAAATATCTATGAATATTTAAATAAATCATATTTTGCTTTAAATATTTGCTTGCATGGGCAAAATTTATGAAATGTTTGTTTGTTTTACAGAATGACAGTCCTTACCAGGGTGGAGTGTTTTTCTTGACCATACACTTTCCCACAGATTACCCCTTCAAACCGCCAAAGGTCAGTAATGTCAACGCCTGTTTGACAAAAGCTCAGCTTCTAAGGGGTTTTAGTTATGCTCAGGTGCTGGTTAATTATTTGTCATTTTGGATCCTTTCGTTTCACCTTTGCGCTTGACACGAGGAAATGGTTTTACTTATAGCATGTATTCAGATTGTGTTAGATATTTAGCTAATTAGATATTTCAGAAAGCAAAGCATCATTTTGAATACTATTGTGATTTTAGCAGAGCGCTGTTTTCCTGTCTAATGTCCTCTTTACATAGCAAAGGCGGCACAGAAACCGAATCTGAAGCGGCATAAATGTGTATTTACACAGACCGTTAATGCGGCTCTAAAGTGGCATAAATGCATTTACACAGGAATTAAAATTATGCGAAATAATTCTGAACGTAACCACAAAAGCACTGTTCTAACAATATGCTATAAAATAATGCCTTAAACAATATAAACTAAATAATAATAACAATGCATACTTTAGGATAGAAACAATATTAGGCTATAAATGCAACATTTTAAATGAATTGAAAGACGCCAAATGAACCGCATATTGAAAGACACCAAAATTTGTTTTAAAGAGCCAGAAAGTCACTGTCAACCAGGTACATGAACAGTTCCGGTGTTACAGTAAATGTTACCAGATCGTTGTTGTGTATGAAATATTGTCCTCAATTAGCTGCTTTTTTTTTATATATGTGACCCTGGATCACAAAACCAGTCTTAAGTAGCACGGGAACATTTTTAGTAAAAGACAAAAATACATTGTGTGGGTCAAAATTATCGATTTTTCTTTTATGCCAAAAATCATTAGGATATTAAGTAAAGATCATGTTCTATGAAGATATTTTGTAAATTTCCTACCTTAAATATATACAAACTTTATTTTTGTGAGTGGATGGTCTGCCACAGTGCCCCTGATTAACAACTTCAAAGGCAATTTTCTCAATATTTTGATTTTTTTGTGCTCTCAGATTCCAGAGTTTTAAACGGTTGTATCTCAGTCAGATATAGTCCTATTCTAACACGCATATATCTATAGAAAGTTTATTTATTCAGCTTTCAGATTACGTAAAAATCTTAGTTTCGAAAAATTGACCCATAAGACTGGTTTTGTTGTCCAGGGTCACATATAGGCTAACGACAAAATAATTTGTCGTTATATTTGTCGTATTGCATTTCAACGATGAGACCCAAATCATTTACGCTCCTAGGGCCGGGCATCTGTGCACAAGCGCTACTGTCCTCACTTTACGATCTGGACCGAAGCACACTTACATTATTATGATGCGACTGTTTTGAGGTAAACGGTAAGAAAAACACACTCTCTCATCACAATATAGAGTAATGTTAAGTTTGTGATTTATTATCTGTTCGACTTCATTCGCGTGTTGCGCAGACCCATCCGCTTAAATAACACGAGAGCTATTTAAATAACTCCTGCGGTATGCAGCACTGCATAATGTCCGACAAACAGGTGTGCATGTGATCATGTCCCACGTATCGGAAGGTTTTTTCCTTAAGAAGGAGAGGAGCTAAAGGAGGAATTTAAATAATAATATTTCATGTCATGAGTTCAAATAAAAAAATCTGCATTCCGCGCGCACACAAATAATCATACTCCAAACATTTTTCTAAATTAACTTTAAAAAGAAACGAAACGAAATAAATGTAATTTGCCATTAAAAACTAATCTAAACTATTTTAATGGCTGAAAACAGTCTCAAAATGTACATCATGCATTAAAACTGTGCCACAGCCTGCCTGAGTAAACAGCCACAGCACAAACAAAAATTCTCCAAACATTTAAATATTTTATGAAGAAATGAAACGAAAAATGTATGTTTGAATTATTTAAAAAAATCTGCGTTATTAATAGCCTATAACAAATGTCGCTGTGTGTTTTTGGCTTCACCTTCGCTTTCTCGCTTTCTGCTGACATGACATTGACGTAGTTTAGAGCGGCTTTAATGCACCTTCATTTACACTAAACCTGAGCCGCATCAGAGTCGCCTTTGATACTAGGGTCTGAGGAGGGTCAGAGCCGGCATATTTTAGATCAAGCTTTCATGCGGCATTGCATCTTTACACAGAAATTTAATCCGCCCCAGAGACGCCTTAACTCGCCTGTGTAAAGACGCCATAACTTGTTTTTTTCTGTCTTTCTAAGGTTGCATTTACCACAAGAATCTATCACCCAAATATCAACAGCAATGGCAGCATCTGTCTTGATATTCTGAGGTCACAATGGTCACCGGCACTTACCATCTCCAAAGGTACATCCCAGCATGGTTTCTTCGTCCAGCAAATTAAGGAAAAGTCCATGCCTGCTTATTGTTTCCTTGTTCTATAGGAATGTTTAAGACTGAACTACTGTATAGCTCTTGTCATTGCATTTTAACAAGAGTCTTAAGTTTAAATTCAAAGCTCTCTGGTAGCTTGAAACTGCTGTGTGAAACTCTTGGAATTATGTTGGTTATTGAAATTAAAATGAGATTTTACCACCTGAGCAGCATGTCTAGAGCTGCTGTTTTTATTAATGTGTCTGCAAACAAACTGTTTCTAGTAGACTGCTTTAGTTATAAATTGAAAACACTTTTTAAACCACTTGTAAATCAGATTGTAATGTTCCCGAGATTAGCACAAGACTGACAAACGTTATTTTAAACGGAAATGGAAGATTTAAGAATTTACTGCATGTTGTGCGTCTATGCAAATGCATGCAGATGTAGGCAAATTCTGTTCTGAGAATTCTGCTCGCGTAATATGTTTTCACTGATGAGCTACGTTATTAATGAAATGCTTTTCATGTTCAATTAAGCTTCTTGTGTTGAAGGTTTGGGCTTTTAGGGGTGAAGTGTGTACACTCTGTATCTCCATATATAATGATAGTTTCCAAACAAGTTTCAGACATTCTCTCCATTTTGGTGCAGCTGAAATTACATAGTTAACCTTATAAACTCCTGATGATTGTGTTAAAGAGTGGGCTACAAAGTACCTCTCTTCTCATTTTGGTTTCTAACTTTTTGTCTGTTGCCCTGCAGTTCTCCTGTCCATCTGCTCCCTGCTGTGTGACCCCAATCCGGACGACCCCTTAGTACCTGAGATCGCCCGCATTTACAAGACTGACAGGGAAAAGTGAGTGTCCTCTAGCGCACTAGAGCAGTACAGCACACTATTTTTATAAGGGCGAGGTGTTTGTTCAAACACTTTGTCCCTGTAGGCTTTTTCACACATTAATATGTATATAATTGCATACATTGTTTGTTTACCCTTTCCGACGTCCGTTACATCGCCTCTGCCCTGGGGATGCGTTATTTATGCACTAGTGCCCTTAAAGCCAATTTTGTGATTCGTTTACTTTAACTACAGCTAAACTTTAGAAGGCATGAGAGTATTCTAGGCTTTGTTCAGGCAGATGGCATCATGATAACTCGTAACGGCTGCTTTGTTGTATAAGTAACGTAACATTGTTCTGACGTTTGCATTGTTACTATAGCAACCGATGTAGATATACCAGATATGGACCACACTGTCTGAATCGGATCTGATTTCATCACTTGCTAAACGAGTGTGGACATCAGTCCAAAATATTGGATTTTATCTTTCAACAAAAGTGAAAATGTTTTTGCTTATGTAAATATCAGGTCAGCAGCTCGAAAAGAGCAGCCATTGTTTTCCTTTATCCAAGCAAAGTTGTGTGTGATAATTAGTCTTTTTGTAGCTTTTGGCAAGACAGTGTGTGTAGGTATTTGCCCTGTAATCTTCATAAATTGTGACAGTATTTTTTTTCTCTTTACAGGTACAACAGAATAGCTCGGGAATGGACACAAAAGTATGCAATGTAGTTTTGGAGTTAGAATCATGGTGGGAGAAAAATACACCTCTCCATCGTAAGGTTAGGGGAGATTTGAAAGTTTAAAAGAAAAAAGCTAAAGAAAAACATCTTGTTGGTTTCCATTGGAGTGCTTTCTTTCAGCCACGCCTCCCCTCACCAGAGCACCTCCCCCTACTCTTATTCCCCCTGGCATCCATGGTGTACATACTCAAAACTTCAACTGTAGCCCCTCCTCCCCCAAATTCAATTCTCCACTCCACATCTCCTACATTACCTTCTCCGTTGCTATAGCGACGTGTCCGCTGCTTAGAATCAGTTTGTATCAATTTCGCTGTTGAAAATGTTTATGGCTCTAAAAGCATTCCTTGTTTTTAAAAACTGGGATGGGAGGGCTTTCTTTTTTTCCTCCCTACATTTGTCATAGTCTGGAAATAGAGGGATGTGTTCTTTACAGATTACTTTATTTTTGTTTCCTGTTCTTCGAACTGTACTTTGGATCAGGATTTTTCTTTTATTTTTGCAGAGATGGGAGGGGTATGCTGGCTATCGTTTTGTATAAAATCTGTAAGGAATTCTTTTAAAATCATAGCAGGTAATTAAAGGAAAACGGACCTCCTGTCCTCTCTTCTGGAGTAATCTAAAGGACTCGAAAACTATGAATATATATATTTTGTTTCCATTTGCCATTGCAAAGACTGTCTCTGCCCCTTTCCTTAGTCATGACCAACTTCACAAAAATTTGCCATTATGGAGGGTTTCGAACCAGTTATTTAAAGCAGTCTCAAACACATGCATCTTATTTTTTATTTTTTTCTCTACCCCAACCTACCCTTGTAACCCTTAAGTTGAGTTGTTTTTTCCTTTTCCTGCTCTTGTTAAATTAGATGCTAACATGGTTCAGCCAGACTCAATAGGGTCCATGGGTGAGAGGACACAAGCTCCTCAGACAAACTTCTGTATATTTAATTTCCTGACAGGCTCGTTGAGCTTTGTGTGTTGATTAAAACTGTGTAATAAAATGATTACTAAAGTCTGAACTTGGTGTCTACACTGCTTTGTCTAAACAGAACATGAAGAACTTTGTCTCATGCTTTTAAACTTAGTGACTTAAAAAGCTATTTAATATAAAATGGTCTGAAATCTACTTCCACACAGGCTTTTCTTTCACACACATGTATTAAATAATCAAGGATGAACCTGTCGAACAAAACAGCTACTCTGCCAGGGAGGGTGCAGTACTATTACTCTAAACCTCAAAGTTACAAGTATCAAGTTGTGACATTCAGAATTGCTCAATACAAAGGTCATTTGTACATGTTTTATAGAAGCTGTTTCAAGCAAATAATTTTGCAAATGCTTAGTATTTTCTGGAAAGTTCAGTGAGGTTTTGTCAATCTGATATTTATGATATTCATAAATTGTAATTTGTGTTGCAATATTTTTGCGTACATAAAGACTGACGTAATACACAAAAACAGGACTACATAACCAACTGAACTTGAAAATCCAGATATGGCCCTCATGTGTACAGAAATCCGATTTAGGGCTCTGGGCGAAACATACCATACCCTTGCATAACATTAGTGCACTATTTAAATAAAAATCCATGTGTAGCGCCGAAATAAAAGTGGATATTATTTAGTGCACTCATTCAATCCCATGATGCACTACCGTAACGAGTGTACAATCCAAAGTAATGACCGATTGTCCACTCGTTTTATTCGAATGTAGGGAATGAGTGTGTAGGAAGCGATTCAACACGCGACCTAGCACTACGCTCTCCAGCCATTGGTCAGCTCCTCAATGACGTCACCGCGCACATGAGTTCCGCAGTGTATTGACGACGCGCTCAGCGTCCGTTCAATGCAATTCAGACCTTGTAGTGTCCTTATTCAAAACACTTGAAGTTCTGCGACTGTTATCATGTCACCCCAGGTTCTAGCTCTTTCTGCGTTCACTAAACCGGGATTAATACCGGGCTCAAGGGATTCAAAAGGTAAAGAATATTTTGTATTTTTCCGAAGCCGATTTATGGCTGCTTATGGTAACACCATAAATCATCAGTACGTATCTGTGCTCGACGCAAGTTAAACACTATTGTTGAGCAGTGCATTGTATTCACGTTCAGATAAGTGGGGTTATGGTGCTTTAATGATGCATAATGCATTTACACGTTAGTAGGTTATAAGGTTTGCATTTGCCAGTGCTGTTTTATCTTCTGCTAAAACATTATTAAAATCTCTACAGCATGCTTTGTGCGTCAAATAATGACGTTGACGCTAATTGTTTTCATAACTCAGGAAACACGTGGCTGACACAAATGCACTGTACACAAAGTTTTAGTCTGGACATAATAACAATATTTTTAGCCCAGTGTCATACTGTCAACAATTGCACAGATTTAAAATAAACATCGGAAATATGATCATTGATCAGACATGTATTAGAAACGTGTCTTTTTCGTCTTTAAAAGATTTGGGTCAGAATTAAAAACCATGTACCTTAAAGCTGAGAAAAGGCAATGGCATAGTTTTCAGACTATAAAAGTGCACATGCACATGCTTTTCTATATGTGCTATTTCTTGAATGTATTGAAATGTGAATAGTTGAAAACAGCAGAAGTTGTATACAGATTGAAATACATTTTAACAGTCTATTTATTAAAGGGGTGCTGCAACGGTGTGTCATGCATTCTGACTTCTTTACAATGTTAAACGTGCTGTCTTCTCATGCTTAACTTGTCAAAAGTTGGGCGTATTACGTAGTATTTCTGTGCTCGATACACTCCCCCAGCGATCATACAGGTTTCGGAAAGTTTTTTTCGAACATATAAAAGTGTTTCGTAACAATTTTTCTTAGTCCCTTATTGGACAATTCTCCCGGAAAAGCACGCGGCACGCCTATACGGCAGCAAGGATAGCAGGAGAAGGAGCATGCGCAGACGTCACTATCACTTGTGTGCAGGAGAGAGAGAGCGAGAGAGAGAGCATATGTTTGCGAAGTTCAGGTGTTTGTTTGCTCACAGTATTTGGGTGATGAATGTTGTATAAACGGTGGATATAACGCTGGATTTGGAGATCGTTTGAAACTCATATATGGAGCCGTCCCAACGCTAAAAGATGCCAGACATGAACCGCATGCGGTGAGTGAAACTGATGTCTGTGTTTTGTTGGCAATGGGTGCACATGTGCTTTAGTTCAGCCTACCCCTTCCCCACGCACGCACCGTATGCTTTCGGACATAATCGTATATATCTATCTTTTATAAATGTGATCAAACTAAATACTCTTCAAAGATACAAAGTATGCAATACTACTCTATAGGTACTCAAGATTAATATGAGACTGGCAGAAACCACGTGTGTTAGGGCCGCTTTAAGGTTGCCATTTCAATAAACAAGGGAACTAAGTACTCTCATGTGAATCATTTGGAGGTTTAAATGAAACGTCCTGCCAGGTTAGAGAAGGAATATAATACGCACAATTCCACCAGACTGCCCTACCTACTGGGCATACCACCATCAACAAATGAAGATGGCTGGAGTTGTTGAAACAAGATATGAATATTTACGCGTGAATGAATGTATTCATCTGAGTGTACTCGCCTTTTTTGAAAATAGAAATTTGTGTAAAAGAGTGCATTGTTTGTCACACACAGAGTTAAGTTGAAACCTAGAAAATTAATATGTACATAAATGTAGAAAACAAATATTCAAAAGCCTGCATTTCCTCTTTTAATCATGAAAGTCATCCCCCTTTTATTAATGAAAGCGACCCATCCCCTCAAACACAAGCGCCTCCTCATATGTGCGTTTGCAGATCAGCTGATCACCATCGTTCCTGTTACAGTGGCCGCAGTTGTGAGTACGTACATGCTGACACGCTACTTCAGAGGGCAGAGCGATCCCAAGAGCAGAATCAACCAGACCATCAACAAAGACAGCCCCAAAGTAGTGCACAGCTTCGACGTCGAAGACATCGGCAACAAGGTTGTCTACTGCAGATGCTGGAGGTCCAAGAAGGTGAGTGAAAGCATTGCATTGTGGGAATTTGATTGAATATTTATGAGGTGGTCAGTGTGCACAGCAGAAAGCGAGATGCCTAAACAGTCTGCTTTTAAATTTACAATAAATAGAAGTGCATGTTATGCGTTTACAGTATGTCTCTTAATCCATGTGACTTTCTTTCTAATATGGAAAACATGGATTTTATTTCTTTTTACATTGTTTATTAACAAATGATGAAAGTGAATAAGGATGGACACTGTTGAGTTTCCAAAGTACCAAGCATGCATTTACCCTTATTAACTTCAAACCAGGTGTTTAAGATGGGCCGAATGCAAAGATATTACCAATTCAAATGCTGCCTAATAGATGTACATTAGTCTACTTGTGATTTATATCAACTTATTTTTTTCCTGGACAGTTTCCCTACTGTGATGGCGCACACAGCAAACATAATGAGGAAACTGGTGATAATGTCGGACCACTGATCATTAAGAAGAGAAATGCAGCAGGCCAAAAAATCCCTGAGTGAGAGCGAGAGAGAGAGAGAGAGAGAGAGAGAGAGAGAGAGAGAGAGAGAGAGAGTGTGTGTTGAATGGAAAATACTAATGCAGGGTAACTCTAAAAGATTACTGTTGTTTCCATTGTCATACCACAATAAAAATGCATGTTAATACACCAGAGGCCTGAACAGTGGCCTGCAACCATCAAAGCATACTGTAAATCCATAGTCATACATTTTTTAACAAACTGCACACGCTCAGGTTCTTGTCAAAGTTGCTGTAATTCTCTTACCTACTTGATGTTAATTCGCCTAATTCAGACCGAGGACGTGCATAAACATACTGTATCTCCTGTAACCATGGTGAGGTTTTACGCCTTTTTGCCTCTAACCTAACACATATTACTTGAAATGTGCTTTAAAACGACACTAAAGGAACTTTGGACAGGGTCAGAGCTACAACGCACAATGTTTTATTGAAAATTTCAGTGATTGTGTGGTTTGTGTCTTAGCTGTCTCCCATTTCAAATATGCCAGAAGAATTTGTTACCAAAATGAGATAACTCCGTTTTTAAAGTTTTTCAGAATTCATGTTTTTTTATTGTGCATTTCAATTAATATAAATCAAAATGCAGTTGGTTTGTTTTTATTTAAGCCATTAGAACTAAAAAAAATACAGTAAACTAACACAATAAAAACATGATTTTTGAAAGATTTTAAGAACGGAGTTATCTCATTTTGGATTGGGAGTCACGGTGTGTTTTGCTGGATGATAAATGTTGGTATTTTTAATAAATTTTATTTGAAAGTGGTCAGCTCCTTTTCTGTTTCGTCAAGTGTGTGTTTTGAGCCTCAGCAGCATCTCTAGTACCCAGTGTTTTAACACAGGATGTGGGAGATAATGTGCTCTACTTCCTGTAATACCAAACAGGAAGTCAAGAGATCAGCCTACTGCAGTTCCGCCTACAACCACCAGATGGAGCCACTGTACCAGTTCATGTCTCAGGTACCTTGTATTAAAGACATAATTCACCAAAACATGAACATTCTTCCATTATTTACT
Source organism: Triplophysa rosa (assembly GCF_024868665.1). Lineage (NCBI taxonomy): Eukaryota > Metazoa > Chordata > Actinopteri > Cypriniformes > Nemacheilidae > Triplophysa > Triplophysa rosa. The sequence continues at coordinate 21,439,675 of NC_079902.1, forward strand.
CATCCTCATGTCAAACCTGTATGAGTTTCTTCTGAAGATATTTTAAGGCACATTTGTAACCAAACAACTTTGCCCATAATTGACTTCCACCATATGGACACAAAATTACCGAGACGTTTCTCAAAATATATAATTTTGTGTTTCACAGAATACATCGGTTTGAATGACATAAGGGTGAATAAATGATACCTCAAATTGTGTAGCTTGTTAAGGAAAGATGTGTTTTCAATCAGACGTGTGCCCTGCCTCCAAAATCACCTACTTCCATATACATAGTTGACAAAAATTAGGGATGGCAAGAATATTAAAGACATGGAGGTGGGACTTTTTTGGTTTAGACCAGTAAGTACCCACATAACAAAGCCCTATGAACCAGCTGAAACACCCTAGCAACTGCAGAGCGAGCGATACTAATAAAAGACCAAAGAACCTATAGGTGAGGTAGACGCCTTACTGGCCTTAACAAAACAGTGACAGAATCGACAGTGTTACGTATACTGTCAGTTATGTTGGGAGGCATGGATATCTCAGTCACTGAAAAACAGGAGGTTGACAATGCAGAACTCAAAACCTCAGGTACAAGCTTGTGAGGGAGAGATGGAGAGAAGCTGTCTGGGGTACGAGTGGGCTGTATTCTGCGTTTGAGAAGCAGGCAGACAGCATTCCTCAGCGTCTAAGAGAACCGGACGTTTCCTCCATCTCTTTCTTTTTCATCTCAGTCTCTGTGCCGTCGTCTTTCAAGTGGGTTTTATCCTCTCCTGTGGAGCGGGTCATGTGTCTGGCTGCCAGAGAGAGCCATGTGACGTTAATCCAGGGTCCGTTCCCCACCCCCTTCCCACTCAATCCCCCCAACCGACAGACACACACGCACGCACGCACGCACGCACGCACGCACGCACGCACGCACGCACGCACGCACGCACGCACGCACGCACACACACACACACACACACACACACACACACACACACAGACACTCAGATAGGAAAGTGAGGTGTTAAAGTTATCTGAGAATATCAAACATTTATTTGAGATTGTTTCTTTTTATTTAACATTGACTGTTTCGTTAGTTTTGGGGTCAGAAAGGTAAAGCTGTGTCATGTGGCCTATTTGGAGATGAGACGTGTTTCCCCACATGTTCTAACACTGCTGCGCTGGGGCCAGATACTACAGGAATGTCCTCCAGGGTATGAGGCAAGATCCAAAGTCTGATCAATGGGCCTGCAAACAAAACTGCCTCAAGTCAGGACCTGCACCCCCTCCCCCAATATAAAGATTATTGGTTGGTCAATATGGGTTTCAGATTATTTAGATCTACACGTTTGGTTGCCTTAAATCGTTAAAACGGCATCCATGATTCTACAATACAAGAATATATTTTTGGATGGATGATCTGGATGGTGATATAACAATATCCTGACAACCATAAATACATGAGTTTCGTAGAATTTTCAGGATGACACCACCTGTAATACCATCTGGTACAATCACTGTATCAAGGAACATTTTAGCTTTCGTTAACAATGCAAAGGTTGTTGTGGGTTTGAACCCCAGGGAACATGCATACTAATAAAAACAATGTATACCTTAAATGCACTTAAAGTGGCTTTAGATAATATGTAAATGCATTAAAGTAATGTACATAGGCCTAAAAATAGAGTTGTCTATTCTGTGAATATGGACAAATGAAGACACGTGAACGAAATGACAAGCTTTGAAAGTATAGTGCCACTTTACTCCTGTCTAAACTTTCCCGTTAATGCAATTGTGTAGGACTATAACGCGCACCTCCGCGTCAAATCCGCAGCCGGCAGCGGCGCACTGATCGATCCGCATTGATCGTCCCTGACGAGCTGTTCCACTTTCCAGCCAATGCACGAGCGCCCGTCTGCGATTGGGAAGGAGCCCGAAACGGAGGAAAATTTCTGCCGCCCTGGCGGTGTCACTTCCCCACACTTCAGCTGGCCGCCTGCCAAGCGCGCAGGACGCTCGCAAGAGGTGGAGTGGACTCGCGAAGCGACGAGTAAGAGCGTCCACGAGCGAGCGGACGGACAAATGGACACGCGTACTGAAATGGCTCTTCTGTGACAGTGATGCACCAAAGCACAGAAAAACCCGGTTATTATGGTAAAGACCAGTTCAGTTTTATATTTTGGACAAAGATTAATGACATTTTTATTCATTTTGCTGACGTAAAGAAATTAATGTTAAATAAAAGGATGATGAATGTCAACTGTGTTTGCCGCGTACTGCTAATAAATTAACCTGAATATAATTTTATAAACGTGCCTGATTACTTGTTCAAGTTAAATTAATTATTACAATAATATAACAAGTACGTTTTAATTACCCAATCATTTTAAAATTAATAATTAAATAATTGTAATTATTAAATAATAAATACAACATAGGGTAATAATATATATAATATACAATAATGTAATTTCACTTATAGATTTATTGTTGGTTGGTTGTGTATTATTATGTATTTTTTGTAATTAAGTATTACAATTTTAAAATAACGTAAACATGCATAATGGTTATTATAATTTACGAAATTAATATCTAACTCGATCTAGTCCTCAAAAAACGTCGTCATGCAATACATTCTGTATTTTATCCGTGTCAACGGAACATTACGTGTTATAATACTATTTCAAATAATAATTAAATAACCAGTCAACATCAATTTCCTAAAAAGCATGAATGTGCAGAAGTTTTGGTATTACAAATCAGTCGTGCGCTCGAAGAAAAAAATATGTGAGCGCAGCCAACAGCCATTAAGAACAATGTCAACAATGGGCTGTGACTCCAGCCCTCTCCATAAGAAGTGCTCTCAAAACTATACTTCATTCATTATTCCATTCTCATATGCACACACAGAAAGAGAGAGATAGAGACATAGACATCCACAGGACTATTATATCATCTCCCATTCATGCGCACCTCTTTAACCACTTAGAGGTTTATTTATTTTTTCCGCGACGGAAAGTCCACTTCGGTTTTTGTGTGAAGCTCCAAAAATCTATGAAATGTGTTTGCATGCTCTTCTCCGGGAGCGAGGATGTGGAGGTGGGATAGAGAGACGCGAGAGGTTGGAGGAGCCCACGCGCTCGCTTTCGGACAAAGTGCGTTCCGCCCGTATCAGCCGGTGTTTGGTGTTTATTGAAGGAAACAACGAGAATCAGTCTATTTGGGTGAGCATGGTCTTTAATTCGTGATCTTTGTCTTTTCTATCTCTTTATTTAAATATAAATCAGCGCCGAGCGTGAGAGCGCCGGACCGCTCGGACAGTCGTAACGCGCCCCTCGGCTCGCCAGCGCGTCGGTCGGTCGGTCGGTAGGTGCGAATAAAAAGCAGCCTGTGTTTTCACGCATGCATTCTGCTGATATGCAAGTGAGGGCAATGTTTGGACTTGTTTTACGCTGTTCGAAGTTACAATGACATTCACCCGACACGAATAAGTTGGCACGAAAATAACAAGGGAATGTCCGTTAATTTTACAATCGCGACGTGTTGGCGCATACCGAGTGTTGTCACCATAGACACCTCGCTTGAGATCAGACAAAAGAGGGTCTGTTTTACTGTCAAATGATCGGAACTGCTTGACATTTTGCCTATAGTCGGACATGCATTAGATGTATTGATGTAACTTTGGCACGGGTAACCAAATAGGCGCACGGAATAGTTTACGCATTTACGCGTGTTTGTTCCTGCCCGTTGTTTGCCTGTTTTGCTGTATCGTTGTCACTGTAAACATACAATTATGACATTTTATGGTTTTATTGATTGTCCACATGCTATTGTGAGAGAATCCGAGAGGGAATATTTGAATTCTTTCAGAATTACTCGCGGAGAACCTTAAACATGCATGCGCATTATATATTCCCTGGATTATTAATCCATTATGAGTTGCATGGAAACTTTTTGTGCGCGGTGCGTATTTGCATCTAAATGCTTTAAATCGCTTGAACGTGAATGATTGAATTTAATCCGGGTCTGTTACAGGGGTTGATGAGAGGGTGAGATGAATGGGTTTAATTGACGTGATTGTTTGACTAAAATGAGCTGACACGTAGCTCTTTATAAGCAGGTCATCTCGTTCAGGTCGAGTTGGGCTATTTGTGCAGGTTTGGCTATTGTTCCCTGGTGATGTCCAGAGCTCTGTAGGCTACGTCGCGCTATTGTCCCTCTGGCTCGCCGCAATACCGGACACAGCAATTTCCAAACGCGTTTGAGCCTCATTTATGTTTAATCTGCCCATGGCGCATTGGACACGAGGCAATTCAGAATTACGATCTACATAAGCGTTCAAACTGTTGCTAGGAAGTTATTTATCTGTAAATCCGGTCAATCATTTACTGAACTCGTCATTTACTGGATGTTTTTGTCCTGGTTTTACCTGCATATGGGGGCTACTTGTCTCAGTAAGTTTGTACTCATGACTGTTTTATGTGGATGTGATTATAATATGAGATTGTTTTAGATCAAATCTACAATATGTAACCTAAAAAATCTAATTAAACTAATTTCAAGGTAAATATAACAGGTGTTTATGACTCATTAAACTCTGAATAGATAGTTCACCCCAAAATTTTCTCACGTCATTCCAAAGCCCTGTGACCCTTTTTCTTCTGCAGAACACGAAAGAAGATATTTTGAAGAACGTTAGGTAAACAACATTGCCCCCATTGACCTCCATAGTATGGACACAAAATCACCAAAACATTTCTCAAAATATATTCTATTCTGTTCCACAGAAGAAAGAGTCACATACAGGTTTTAAATGACATTAGAATAGATAATTGATGACAGAATTTGTATTTTTGTGTGAACTGTCTCTTTTAATACATGAGGTCACACCAATGAAGTCAGATCAGTTAGAATAAGGGGACCAACCTGTATTCTTTAGTATGTACAATAATTTCAAAATAAATAAATTAATAAGCCAAATTAACATAATTAATAAAAAATGTTCAATGTCCATTTCATTCAAACTCTCCCCCAAGTTTTTTTTCTTTCTTTATTATTACAGACAGCATGCAGTACTGTGGCTTTGCACTTAATTGAAATGTAAAGCGCATGACGTGCATGCGTGCCTGCGCGCTTACGACTGAGTTTGCACCTTGACATCCTGATTTCACTGTCGGCTCACCCCAGGAGATTTGCGCCTGAGCTCACGACACGGCTTCATGATAGAACAGACCGCCTGTGGACCCTGATAGACGTTCCTCACTGAAAAGCAATTGCTGTCACAAGAAACAGGTTTCGGAACGTAATAGTTATGAAATAAAACAATTTAACCGACTCAAACCGTCCAATTGGATATCTAAACAGATTCTTTTTTTAACCTTCTCAGTCGTTTGTAACTATTTCGGTTGTGTGGGAGGGCATAATAGTCACTAAAGCAGATACCTAGAAGAGATAATGTTGGCCAAGACATCAAAATGGTCAAATGAGGCCACTGTGAGCAGCAGATTATTTGCCATTGCCACTTGTGATCTTGCGCTCGTATCAGCTGAGCCAAACAAAACAACATGGGTTATGTTGATTCGTGTTATCATTGTCAAAGAATTTGTTTAACAATTTTTAGCAGGAAGGGAAGTGGTGTGATGCTTTGCCGCTGCAGCGTGATGCTAATTTATTTTGCGCTTGACAGGGTTAGAAAGCTTTGAGGTGAGACCGACGTGTTTCTCCACGCTTTTTAAGTCTGGAAGACGCTACTAAATGAATCATGCATCTAATCAAACCACTCTTGCTCTCTTTTCCCTTTCCTTTTTGACTTTCTTCACCTTTCTGTGCAAGCTTTCTTTCTATCCTTCTTCTGTCTCTTGGATTCTCAGGCCTTTGCGGCGAACGGATCAGTGAGATGTTCCTGAGGCAAGCATAGTGAGGACTGCAGCTCCAGCGGCTTTTTCTCCAGCTGTGCATGCGTCACTCTTGTCTTGGCATCAGTCGGAGGAGCACTGCAATTTTATCCCCTGTTCATCCACACCTTCGTCATCTCCCTCCCCCTCACGTCTGCCAGCGGAGGGTCCATGGAGGGAAGCCGAGCTATTGAGGATGAGGAGGCGCAGGACAGCTGCTATGGCGATGAAGAGTCGTCCCCTGTGGTCGAGCGGAGAAACCGCAGCGGTATCATCAGCGCGCCGCTCAGCAAGAGTCTAAAACGCTCACGGGCTCTCTCGCAGTACATTGCAACCTGCTCGGCCGCTGCCGTCGCCAGCGTCGCAAACGCTAACAGACTCGCCCACAGCTCTATGACGGCAGCGGGTGTCAAAGCCCATGCCACGACCGGGCAGCACAGAGCGCAGGTTGGGTACGCCAAAGTGGACCGTGGCGCTCTCATGTCCGGTCTTCTGGACTCTCCCAGTGGCCTTCATCTCGCCCAGGCCGCTGAGCTCTTGAGGCGGGCCGGCATGCTACTTCCCGTCAATGACCCCTCTAACGTCAACGTGGGAGGGGATATGGAAACGGTCTCGGCCTCTGATTCGCTTGGCAGTGTGATGGACTTCCCGTTGCTTGGCAACGGCGGAGTGGGCGGCAGCTTTCCGTATCACCCGGGGCTTTTCATCATGACGCCGGCGGGCGTGTTTCTGGCAGACGGAGCGCTTTCTCACGTGACGGGGGCGTCGGAACACCAGCAGACGCAGAGCGAGATCTCATCGGCCATTGGCGCCAATGGGAAGAAAAAACGGAAGCGCTGCGGCCTGTGTCCGCCCTGCCGGCGCAGGATAAACTGCGAACAGTGCAGCAGTTGCCGCAACCGGAAAACCGGCCATCAGATCTGCAAGTTCCGCAAGTGCGAAGAGCTTAAAAAGAAACCTTCTGGCGGGCTGGAGGTAAGATGGGATGCAGTAAATTCGTAAATAACAACACTAAATATCCAGTTAACAAAAATGATGGCAGACTTAACCCCGAGTCACTAGCATGAGCACAACAGCTCAGTGTGTCAAAGCATGTGAGCTTATCAACAAAACACAAATGGAACACATTGAGTTTTGGTGCTTAAGCGTAATTTCCTTACCCCCCCCCCCCCCATCTCCATAGTGTTTCCTGTCCCATCAATGCTGTCCTTAAAGGGATAGTTCACCCAAAAATAAAAATTCTGTCATCATATATTCATGTCATTCCAAAACTGTATGTTTTTTTTTTCCCTGTATAACGCAAAGATATTTTTGAGAAATGTCTCAGTGGTTTTGTGTCCATATGGAAGTCAATGGGGGGGGTCAATGTTGTTTGGTTACCAACAATCTTCAGAAGGGTGAACTGCCATTCATTCACACAATCATTCTTATATAAATTATTATAAAATTAGCTTTTGTGACTGTTAAGTGTAAATTAACCTTACTCTTGGCATATTATCAAACTGAATGTTGTGTTTTGTATACCCGTCTCTCAGACTACACTCAAAAAAATGATTTGTTGGATTTATAAAAAAGTAGTGTCAAGGGGTTCCACACAAATATGTTGAGTAGTTGCTACAATTAACAATTTAGTTGTATGAACAAAAGAAATTTAAGTGAAGTTGACAAAACCTTTTTGAGTAAATCCAAACAATTCAGATTGTACCAGAAATTTTAAGCTAATTAAACTCAATATTTATCCTTCTCAATGCTACTTTTTGTTGTCATACATAAATTATATACAGACTAGGCTTGTGCCGGTATCAAATTTCCATGCTGCGTGCGATTAATTGATTAAGGTTTCATCGCGGTAAGCGGTATTATCGCAGTATTCAATTCAATGAGAAATGCAGGTTGAAAATATAAACCAACTTCAGTGTTTTCCTCTTGATAACACCTTTATTTTAAACAATAAAGAGAACCTCAAACATTTAATTATAAATAAAGCAACACACAGTAATGATGTATAAAGTGAGTTTATTCAAACAGAATAAACTGCAAACTGCAAAAGAACAACTTTTGTTAACTGCTTTTAAATATACTTATGTCTGTACAACGCTAGTACTACAATTCATATTATTATTATTATTGTTTGAATAACAAGCCAAGCCAGTGTGTTAACTATTATAGCAAGCTAAACATTTATAAAGAGCAAATTCACTCACACTTTGTGACAGTGTATGACTTTATTGCGTTCCATCAACGTATAATTAAAATAACTATTCTGCACACTGTCAAATTTCATTACTCGGCTTACTTTTAACCCAAAATATTTCCAAACCTCAGACTTCACCCTTTTAGAAGGGGGATAAATCGTCGGCAGCGTTCCTCCTTCCGCCATGCTTCCTCTCCGTGTGCTACTGTTTACATCAGAGTGCGCATGCGTCTTTTGCTCAGCAGCGTGCGCGCACACACACACATGTAGGCATCTCCACATGGGGAACGGGATCGTTTAGATCAGAGTGCGCATTCCTACGCAGCATACACGCAGTGTACTTTTATCCGGTTGATGACAAATAAACAAATACACGTTCTAAAAAAATCGATATATTTTCGCGGTATTTGAAAGTGCCCGCGATAACAACATCGTGCTAATCCATTACCGCAATTAATCGCATTACCGAATATCGACACATGTCTAATACAGACTTACTGCATGTAAGTCAAAACACAATGAGCAAATCAGATGAGAGGCATCTCAGTACTAGCAGCATTAGCACAGTTAATGCTCATTGAATGATGCAACAAGTCTTTATCTTTACTGACAAACACTTAAAATAACACTAAATTTAGAAATTTACTGCCTAAATGCAGTCTTACGCAAAGCATGCTGGGAACTGAAAATCCCACTCAACCAGTCGTGTTGAATTAACTTTTAAGTAAACTCAACAACAGGTCCAATATTATAGGGTTTTGTGTTTTACTCAACAATGTTAAGTTGACCAGTCAAACACTTGTTAAGTAAAGCCGACACGACAAAATGTTTCGTATAAATAACATAGTTAACTTGCGTTAATGTAGTAAATTGCATTCTTTAGGTACTATGAACAAGGATGGGTTTAGTAAAACTAACAACAGCGACAGTTCGTTTTTTTGAGTGTATGTAACTTGAGATGTTTCTGTATTGTGTTCAGGTGTGGGAAAATAAGTTGTGAGCCTTTGTTGATGTAAGCTTGTTAGGGTCTGTGTCAGCGGTGTCACGATAAGATAAGATCTTAGTTCATTGCTTATTTTTTCAAGGAAAGTGTTGATGCGTTATGAATGCTCTACAGGTAAGGCTCCCCTTCACTGGCGTCTGTTAGATGCTCTAATCATCTGATGATTAGATGATTAAAGTGTCAGTAACGCATTTACTCAGTCTGGATGAATGCAATGAATATAAAATGTTTAACTAATACTGTGTCCCAACCAGGCGCGGCGTGACAAGTTCTTGACAAGCGTCAAGTAAATTATTTGGACTTTGGACCCTGTGTATTACAATGGGCGGGGCTTCACAGAACAACAAGAATACTAGCTTGCTACACTGTGTACTGTCTGCTATATTTTTTAATAGTCACATGACCTCATCGTGTTGCATGTGATTGCCATATTGACTTAGAAATAAAAAACGACTGTAACAATGTTCGTATATAACGGAGGAAGGAGGCGGGAACCGGTGAACTTTAAACAAACTTTTAATCAAATAAACACACAACAAAACGAAAGTAAAAGGCCGGCAGTCGACCGTGAGGTGTAGGCATGTGCCCGGTTACCTGCGGTTACCACTAAATCCTGCTGAAACCGAGTTGGCTGCGATAATGCAAAATATCGATTATTTTATTGATGCGTCGCTTGTCCGTGAAGTACGGCTCTGGGATCAGTAGGAAATGCTGCTCGATCTAAAAGCAGTGTGAGTTTGAGTCGCTTATAACGTGCATTTAAAAAAGCAACACCCGTCAAACATGATCATTATAAATATACTTTATTATCATAAAAATATGTGAGGAGGCTTGAGGATCAGTGATAAAAACATGTCCTTAGGCATTTCCTAGACCTACTTGCGTTATGGTCTTCTTCTGTAGTGCGTATTTGGAGTTTCTGCACGAGAGCGCCCTCTGGCTTTTGGATGCAGCAGCATTTTACCGTACTTCACTCACAAATTGTGCATAAATCACGTGATATATATGTAGCGGAATTCACCCAGCCCCAAAAATAAATCACCGACTCCGAGCTTTTTGGTGGATCACATCTGCAGTTTATTTAAACAGAAGACACGGGACACACACACACATCCTCAGATCAATGGTCTGTCAGCTGACTCTCTCTAGTCACCGGCTGAACTGAGAGAGAGAGTTCTTAAATACTGCAAAAGCCCAAGTTTGCATAAGAATCTTATTTTCCAGTGTTGCATTAACCATAATTCACAAAAAAACATATTTAACAAAAAATTAAATGACAACCATACAATTAACCCAATATATGCTAATATATGATAATGTTTATCAAATATCTCTGTGTCATGTGATCGTATAGTGGTTTTCTGGTAACATACCTGCAGTTTGTTTAAACAGAAGACACGGGACACACACACACATCCTCAGATCAATGGTCTGTTAGCTAAGGAATGTATGAGACAAAACAAATAAATCCCCATCCTCCATTAACACAATACTGCAAGTTCATAAATTCGGAGTCACCGTTAAGGCTAATTAGACACAATATCAGGGTAAAATAAAAATTGCACGCACCCATTTCACATTAAACATGACAAACAACATTTTCAAAGATACAATCCACCGATATTAAGTATATTGAACCGATAACAACATTATAAACTCGCGCTCTAAATTTGCGCGCAGGCCGCCATAACAACCAAACACGTTTAGGCCACACGTTCATAAAACTCTGTGACTACGCTATATTATTAACAAGGAATCATGTATTTGAACACAATCTCTCTTTTCAACATATTCGTAATCAATATTGACTCATATTTCCCCTATATATAACATATCTTCGACATAGTTACAGAGCAATGCAGAACCGTACCTGACTCTCTCTAGTCACCGGCTGAACTGAGAGAGAGAGTAGAGCGCAATGGCGCACTTCAGTGACATCACTTACATGTAAATATAACTTCTTTTTAGAAAACGCACAACTTTTCTTGTACCATATAAAGAAAATAACAGTCTGCATGAAATTTATATAAAAAAACATAAAATTCAGAAATTAATTAATTTCCTAAAACACTTTCAAAATAAAAGACACAAAGATTTGCTGAAAGGAAACACACATCATTACATATATTTTCGGTTAACCGGGCATATGTCTACTGCCGGCTACATAAACATAACTAAAACTTAACAATGTCCAGGCCTGGTCCTCTCTCGTCGTGCCTTCCTGTCGCTCCTCCTCTTATGCTTCCGGAGCTCCTCCGTGAGAGATGCGAGGCCGGTGTAACGCACAGCTGACACTCATTATCACTCGCACCACCGGACTCGCTTCGTTCTCTCACAGCTCTCATCCCGCCTCCCTCGTCACGACCTTTTTTCCATTTGAGTAAAAATGTGTTACCTTATCCTATCGAATAATGAGTAACTAATACAATTTTCATAAATTGTATTACATTTTTGGAAATAAAATTTTACTTCCAGTTGGAAATGAAAGGCCATACACGCAAATAGGTTGTAGGTCACGCTTGTATTCAATAAAAAACAGAATTTGAGCTATAGTTCACCCGAAAATAAAAATTCTGTTAACATTTGACTATCCTCATTCATTTTAAACATGTATGTGACTCTTTTTTTCTGTGGAACACAAAAGAAGATATTTTGAGAAATGTCTCAGTGGTTTTCTGTCCATATACAACAGGCAGTGTTTGGTTATCAATGTTCTTCGAAATATCTTCTTTTGTGTTCTGCAGAAGAAAGAAAGTCAAGGTTTTAAAAAACATTAGGTTAAATGATAAAATAATTTTCATTTTAGGGTGAACTATCCCTTTCACATAATACATCGTGTACAGTTTACTTACATTCTGAGTATTTCCATCAAAAGAGAAATCTTACTGCAAAAAAATCCACATGCTGTGTAGTAGACGTAAAACATTTTGTCACTCGCACAGCACAACGTGATGCTAAAATGTGCCATGTTGTGTCTGGTTAGGACACAGTGTAAGATGTGTAACTCAGGGACGGGTAATAACCTTCATTTGTAAGTGTACATGTGGGGCCTGAGTAAAGCAATTTCTGTGTGGTTATACGAATACGTTTGTTTTCATGCATGTTTGCGTGCGTGCATGTGAATGCTTGCATGCGGCAGCCCTGTGAGGTCCATCTGGCCTTTGCGCCTGTCATCTGGAGCGCCAGGTGTCAGTACGTCCCAGAACCCCTCGCTGTCTTATCCTCCGGAGAGCCCTGACCGCATGTGCGTGTCTGTTTGTGTGCGACAGCTCTGGTGTAAATCATTATAGACTGTACATGTGTAACTTCTTGTGTGTTGAATGCTGACCAGCCATCTTCCTCTGATAAGCCGTTCTGCAGTGAACGGTTGGAGGTAGTTATGGAGGTGTTGCTGTGTGCTGGAGCTCACAGCGTTTGTGTTGATCTGTCTTTGTGAAGGCTTCAGTCAAACTATATGCGGATATGTGAATCGCTTCTAGCTACTCAAACTTAATTTCACACTTTGTCACATATCAGAATGTCTACATCTACTTTGTAACGTGTCGCAAATGCACGCGGCATTCTTAGCATTGCTACGAGGGGCGTTACAGCGGGCTGTTTTCTACGGTCAATTCTTTTTTAGATCACGATAGAATCACAGTCAAGCTAAACTGTGGATGTGCTTTGCTACCCTTATGACCAATAATGCATCTGGTTTAATGGCACACATATTTGAAGGAAACACCATTGCCCCCTTGAGTAATCAGGAGTGTTATGGCCCCGGTAACGCTAGAATGCATGTTAAGCAAGTACAATGAGATCACACACTTGCAATGTGATTTGCAATTGCTAATCATCTGCATTTGCACACATACCTTACGAAACAAAATTTTCTATATGGGGATAAAATGTATATGGGAATATACGGGAAAATACAATGCAATATTTAAAATATACATTTCGTTTTATATATATCGCTGCTGTCCTTCTAAAACCTTGTATCTCCTTATTTCAATTTATTACTAGCCTCCTTTATGTTTGTCAATGGGTTTTGTAAATGTCTAACCAATAAAAAGTATTGAAAAAGTAGTGTTATTTCCATTTCCTGAAAAACTGTGAAATTGGACATCCGAGCGACGATATTCAATTTATTGTATTATTTTCTGTATTATCAAATATATTTTCTTTATATATTTCATTTATCAAATTTATTAGAACACCACCCAATGTAAGGTTTGTGCCACAGCTGCCCTAAACAAACTGTTGGTGTTTACCAAAATCATGTTTATGGTTCTGTAATGGTTAAAGGAGTAGTTCGCCTTCAAAATGAAAATTCTGTCTTTATTTACACGTCTTGTGATTTCAAACCTGTATGACTTTCTTCATTCCGCAGAAGACAAAATAAGATATTTTGAAGAATGTTCTTAACAGCCCCCATTCACTTGCATTGGTTACAATAGAAGTGAATGGGGGGGCTGTGCTGTTCTGTTACCAACATCTTTCAAAATGTCTTCTTTTGTGTTCTGCAGAAGAAAGAAAGTCTTACCGGTTTGAAATGACAAGAGGGCGTGTCAATGATGACAGAATTTTTATTTTGAAGGTGAACTACTCCTTTAATTCACCAATTTGTGTAAGCTCTTTAGTCACAGTAGTATTTCTAATGCTAAAATATAATTCTTGTCATCCCTGAATTTTCAAATGTACTGTTTTACAAGAAAGGCAGAAACAAAATGTAAAGCACTTTATTGTATAATATAAAGCATGTTATTATTTATTTTTTATTCTGATGCCCAATCACAGTTATGCACTTGCTTTAACAGGAATTTCTAAATTCCGAGAGAAGGAATAAAGAGTTAGTTGTTTCAGTTTGTTATTTTCCTAATGAATAATTTTCCCCTAGTTGTTGAAAGATTCTTAAAATATTTGCGTTTTCTCTTTATTATGAGGGGTGGTCTAATAAATTGGTTAAGCACTGTACAGTATATTTTAAAATATTTAATATCGTGGCATGATTGTGTAATTGTATGATGATTGTCAAAGCTGACAAGCACTTTTTATTGGTTACATATTTGCAAAACCCAGTGACAAACATGAAGGGTGACTAATAATATTGATTTAGGGCAAAAAAATGAAAATCACGCAATATGGAGATAAGAAGTTTCAGAAGGACAGAAGCGATATATTGACAGTCAATACATAGGAAAACTTTCCTTCTTGATATTTTGATGAAAGTATGTTTAGTTTAATATGTATTTGAATGTGTTTTGAATCAGAGTTTATGTTCGTATGTGTGAAATGTTTTAAGTTGACAATGATTTCGTGTTTAGGTGTTTGTGTATACACTACTGTGTGTGTGTGTGCTTTGTTGACAGCGGGGTTGGTCTAGTTGAATGAGGCGTAGAGGACTTATGGAGTTTAAAGAGGCTTTATTGACAGGTCACAGTCAGTGGTGTTGGGGTATATTGACTTTTGATGCATAAGTGTGTGCGTTCTGGATGGCTAAATGCGTTCTCGTATGTAGCGCCTTTCATGTGTTTCGAATCAGGGTTAAGTGTGTGTTTTCTGTAAATCTCGTTTGATTTTTGGACGGATTTATCGATGCTGCCTATGTTTATCGATGTCAGTGCATACGAGTTTTGTTTATGTGCGTGTGCTGTGTGATCACAGGACATCTGTGTGGTGCTGGTCAGTATCTCGGAAAGTCCCTGATAGCCGAAGGGGTGGCATGGGCGTGGTCTCAAACATTGCCTGCCAGGCCCCGCCCTTTCATCCTGTAGCGGAATCTCAGACTCCCGGCCAGACGGTCAAAGTATTTTAGGAACATGTGTATCAGTGTCTGTGTATGTGTAAGAGCCAAAGACAGAGTCAAGCAGGCTATCAGACAGACACACTGATGTCTAGACTTAAATAGACAGAACAGTTTATAGCAAACATGACTACTTAAAGGGATTTAAACTATCCAGAACAACCAAGCAACACCCTAGCAACCACCTGGAACACCTTAGCAATGCCCAGGGAAACACCGCTCACATATAGTTAAAGATGTGTGTGTGACTGCTGTGTACTGTATATTATGTCATATGTGTGTGTGTTCATGTGTTTGTGTGTAAGGTAGTGACACAGAAGAGAGGATGATGGGTTAAAAAATAACCTCCAAAATTAATCTGGTGAGTGTTCGTGTGTGTGAGAGAGAGAGAGAGAGAGAGAGAGAGCGTGTGTGTCTGTCCGTGCATTCACGGTCTGTCTGATTGGCCATGTGTATGGGCCCAGAGCCCATCTGTGTTGGCTTGTCTGAGGGGTAGATGAGGGAAAAGGGGGTCTCTCTGTGTGTGTAGTGTGTACAAATGCCAAAGCCCTGTCAGAGAGTAATGAGAGAGTGGGAGAGAGTGTTTGGGAAATAGAGAGAGGAGTAGGTCACATAAGGTGAAGTCAATGCCTGTGCACGTTACCTCATGACGAACATAACTCTCCCCTCCCTTTTCTGCCTCGGTCCCTCGCTCTTTCGTTATGAGGCCTGGAAGCCTTCCCAGGAAATGTTGCCGTTGTCTCCAATCTCCCAAAGTCCCACAGCCATAGACTCCCCCTACCCAGTCCCAAAGCAGGCTGGGAAAAAATCTGCCATTTGTACCACTGCGGTATTACAGCCCTTTACGGACTTAGTATTTCTGGCTCTGCAGAGAGAGAGAGAGAGAGAGAGAGAGAGCAACGATAAAGATCTAGAGATTTTTTAAAGTATTGCAATGTTTTGCCTTTCAAAACCTGATATTCTTACAACAAGAACGAACAATTATAGTTGTGTTTTTCACATAAATATCTTTGGCCAATTGAGATGAAAATGTTAACATAATGTGCTGATATTTGTCAAAACAAAACTAGATAAGAAAAATCGAGAATATAAACAAAGCCATGCAGAAAAATGCACATTCTGTTGATAGACAGATTCTTATGGATGTCAAAATACATAGCATCAGCAGTGATTATGAATTATTTTATTTTATATACTTAGATAACATCCCACCTCTGCATCAAATGTAGTGGATGATGACATAAAGACGTTGATTTAAGGGACAGTTCACGCAAAAAAAAGATTCTGTCATGATTGACCTTCGTGTCATTCAAAACTGTGTATGTCATCTTTGGAACACAAAAGAAGATATTTTGAAAAATGTCTCAATTATGTCAATAGGGTTCATGTTGTTTGGTTACCCACGAAAGAAAGTCATACATGTTTTGAACGACATGAGGATGAGAAAATAATGAAAGAATTTTCATTTTATGCTGATCTTTCCCTTTAAATTACTTAAAAATATTTTCATCCTCTTGACTGTGATGCATTAAGTTTGTTAGTCAGCACATTTATGTAGCAGCATAGAAGACCAATTGATCTCAAGTCTGTGTAACGTGGGCCGTTTCTTAGGTTCACAGTTCTCGAGCACCAGCATCATTTCGGTGCAAAAGTTGTTTTAATCTGATGTGGCATTGTTTATGTTTTATCTCAAATAATCAATGACTCACGCTATTTTCTTTTCTTGTTTCCTTTTCCTTCCCCGTCCTTCCTGTCTTTCCAAGAAGGTCATGCTGCCAACTGGAGCTCCATTCCGGTGGTTTCCGTAGGGCAACTGGACCCTGCCCCCGACGTCCATCCCATAATGAAGGACTACCAATGGACAGCGATGCCACACCCACTCAGACCGGCGCAGACTTGTAACGCTGGGTACAAACAAACAAAAAAAATGAAGAGCATAACGATAGCACTATTCGAGAACGAACATGTCGCGAACCAAAAATAAACAATGAATGGCCGAACGTCATTCCGTTTTTTTCTCGGTTCCATTTCGGAACCGCCTTGAGTTCTTCTTCGGAATCTTGCCCTTTATTGGATGCTCTGGAACTATTTCCCGCCAAATGGAAAATGGACAATCATTTTTATTTGTGTGTTTAGTGGTTTGTTTGTCCATGTGTGGAGAAATGCCGTAATTTCGTTTAGAGAATGTATTCCCAAGGGTCTGTTTTAAAGCTTGTGATAATTAAGGAGCACTATTGTAATTTAGCACAGTGGTTCTTACTGACTGCCTCAATGTTACGATTGCCTTTTTATGTTAAGGGTTTCTTTTTTTTTTATTCGTCATACAGTTTTCAAGTCGCTCGATATTTGATACGAAAAGAAACGCAAACACAACTCTTTAATGTAGCATCCCTTACCTAAAACCGCTTGGAAGGTCCTTCGGGATTCATCGTCTCGGTTGTTTGTTTTTAAATGCTGTACAACAAGCAGAATATTTTTTCATTCTGCACTGAGGCCTGCTGGGATTGGAGGGTGGGTGAAACCGACGGAACTACAATATTTACACCAGCTATTGGTGTAGTTGTGTGCGAGCTATTTCTTGTACCTGCCTCATTTTTTGTGTAGCCTTACAGTTTAGATCAAATGAAAACTAGTGGGAATCACACAATGAGTAGCAGACCAGAACCTAAAACGTTCAGGATCGATGTGTTATAATATTTCTGATTAGGATGTGATTTTTCTTAATTAACCTGATAAAGATGGCCTGAAGAGTTCTCCTTTACCTTTAAAAACACAATTTAAGACCCTTTCACATGATTCGTGTCAACGTTGCTTAATGACCTGAACTATTTGTAACAAAGTTTGCATTTTAACCTGCAAACTTCAACGTTTACCCTGAACTTGCGTAGCATAGCTGATAACAGCCGACAATTTACATTATGTATCAATACACAATAAAAGAAAGACTTCTGCGGGTATCTAGATACATCGAGATACATTTTGTGCACCTGTTTTCTGTTTCATGTAAGCAATCGACTGGACTTTTTTCTGTTCTAAGCAAAACGTTATCTCTATCATTCGCTTTCAATGTTTACCGCGCACGCTCACCTCTTTCCTGCTACCTGGCAACCTCGTAAAATCACCCTTCCGTGACACGATCTGCAAAGGTTCGGAGCTCAAAGATACTTGTGTTGGGAGGAACGTTGAAGGCGCGAGTCATATGAAAGGGACTTTCGGTCATCCATATAACATGGAGACCGTGTTGGTTAATGACGTTTCTGTTGGCTGTGATTGTCATTTGTTGTTCTTTTTTATTCTGATATTCTGGTCTGCCCCATCTTAAATACTAATCTCGATTGATTCCAGGACCTTTAGGATTGAAATGCACAGAACCAAAACTCTTCATATCATTCAAGAAAGAATACAACAGCAGGCCGTTCCTATGTTCTATGGGGGCCAAATTTATTGGTCTGCATAAACGAATGCATGTATTTGTGTCCAAAGCCAAGCGTTCAGAGGTCTTGGCATCCTCAATTTAATAAACCGAGGTGCAAACCAAACCCAACATTTCTTTATGTGTGTCATATTAACATTTGCATTTTACAATTCATGCTGCTTCATTGTTCATTTTTGATTATGAATGAGTGATTTTTTACTTTGTCTTACAAAGGCTATACCTTTAATCACAGTTTGGAATCATGTGGAATTTTTCATGACGATGGGTAAGTTCAAACTTATGTCTATTATTGCACACATGGGGATTTAAAATTGTATTCACTTATTATCACTTTAAATAACTTTAACAAATGGCAGTGGGCAATTTTGGCCAATAGAAATCACCCACAAGATCTGAGCAACCACTTAACAACCACTTAATAATGCACTAGCCCAAGCCACAACATAGCAACGCCCTGGCAACCACCCACCCCAGCAAAGCTATTTTGCACAGGGAAGCACCACTTTAAAAATCTTTTTATTTTTCTAATTGTTTATTTCCCAAAGAATTTCATGGAGAGAAGTCACGCGAGGTGAAATAAACGAGCACGCACATCTCTCTGACTAAATCGTGTTTGTAGCGAGTGGGTTAAACCAGTGAACGGAGTCTGATATTTTTGTCCGCGGTGTAGGAGTGAATGAGGGTGTGAAAGCTTTTTTCTCCGCAGGCCGCGTCTGACTGTCTCACTCCCCGCGGCCGTCACTCCGACGAGAGCCAGAGGGACACACGAGGACAGCGCATGCGCGGTCCGTGTTTGGAAAAAGGGAGTTGTGTTCTGCTTGTCTTGCCGTCCAGGTGCAAGTGCACGGCCATCGCAAGCGATTTAAACGCAACCCCGTCCTACACGCGATGAATCTGAATATGCGCGCAAGCAATCCAGAGGTGTGTAGGTTTGTTAGCACGCCATTTGCAACGTTGTGTACATGTATGAAATGATGGCTTACGATCACAGAATGGCTGATGCTTGGGGGACGTTGCACGGGCTCCTTCAGCCTTATCAACATCATCCAGGCTCTTCTGTGCACAGGTCCAACACACACACACTGCTCTGGCCTCTCACTCAAGCGACGGGGCGCACGTAGAGAGAGAGAGAGCGAGAGCGAGCGCGGTAACCAGGGCGATGGTTGATAAGATATTCGCTCCCCCACGGTTCATTCGTTCCAGGGGAACAGGAGCGCGGTGCTACTATGGTAACGGTGGAGCGAGATGTTGCGCTATAATTGGTGCAGTGCTGCGAGCGGCATAGCGGCACTTCCAGGTGCGCGTGTCAGCGCGCGGGAGCCACGATATTACACTCCCGCTGGGAGAGACGACGGAAAAGCACAACGTGTCCAGACTCTTCTTCTCCAAAAATTGCAGCACGGTGGTGTTGGATATTTAAAAAAATGTAATCCCTTATTAAAATTAACCATGGTTTTACCACAGTAACCATAGTTTAACTGTGGTATTAAGTTAAACTAGCCACAGTTTTACTATATTCTACAACAGTAGCCATAGTTTAACTATTGTTTATTGCAATGGCAATCAGTCCACCAATAACAGGCCCTGGCAGACTGGGATATTCTTGTTGTGCAACATTTTTTTTAGGAATATAATCATAGCATGTATAATTTTCACATTTTCTGTGATTAATTTGACAGATTCTTATTTAATAAATAATACAAATAAATATTTAAAGTCCCAGTGAAATTAAAAATTACAATTCTTATTTTTCCATGAAACATTGCAGCGTTTATAGTAAATAGCTTATCAATGTGGGTCATTTTCTTTTTAAAATTCATGTACCCCCATAATGTTCAGTTAAAATCTGAAAATGCACTTCCGCCCTGAAATGACTATCCATCTCAAATGATGTAAATTAGGGTGCGTTTACACTTGGCATTAACATGCGATCTCGGTGATCCGAACAAGCAGATCGGATCTTCAGACAATCAGGACACAGCGCGTTTACACTTGTCAACAACTGGCTTCCACATCTGGATAATGTGATCGGATCTCTATAGTTTCCCGCCCATTATTTTAATAAGCCTGCCATTTAAAAATAGCCCCGGTGCGGGGAGATTTCACACAACACGTATAACGGGGAGAATGAGCATGTACACATTTGATACGCAGCCATGTTGAACTCGAGGCAGCGGTGGGAAGTAAACCGCGGTTAAAGCGATTAATGATCTTATATGTGACCCTGGATCACAAAACCAGTCTTAAGTAGCACGGGAACATTTTTAGTAAAAGACAAAAATACATTGTGTGGGTCAAGATTATCGATTTTTCTTTTATGCCAAAAATCATTAGGATATTAAGTAAAGATCATGTTCCATGAAGATATTTTGTAAATTTCCTACCTTAAATATATAAAAACTTTATTTTTGTGAGTGGATGGTCTGCCACAGTGCCCCTGATTAACAACTTCATAGGCAATTTTCTCAATATTTTGATTTTTTTGCACTCTCAGATTCCAGAGATTTAAACGGTTGTATCTCACCCAGATATTGTCCTATTCTAACAACTCATACATCAATAGAACGTTTATTTATTCAGCTTTCAGATTATGTAAAAATCTCAATTTCGAAAAATTGACCCATAAGACTGGTTTTGTTGTCCAGGGTCACATATGTGAAAGTATAAGCAGAGGACGTTTGTAAAATGACAAACAACAGCTTTTGTACTTGAGCTGTGGCGGGTTTCACTAGTGCGCACACACACACAGACTCTAACGGTGTTTTTAAACACATCATTTGTTTATTCATGTCACAGACACATAAAATAATCACATAAGTAGGCCTAAGTTACTATGATCAAAAGCGAGCACTTACATCGTTCTCGTGTATTTGGGTTGGTTCGGCTGAAAGTGACAGCGCGTCGTTTCTTTGGTCTGCGCCCTAAATAGCGTGCTTACTGACATCAGCTATTAGCAACACTATACAATCTTGTTTCTGTGTGTAAATGATATACGGTGTATTCAGAGCGCCGTTTCAAGCTGCCCGTCTGCCGCTTAATCTGTTTTCGGGGACGGTACTTTCAAGTCAGATCCGTGGGCGTGGCTTGTTGGTTTTGACTAAATCTTTGGTGTTTCAAGTCTTACGAAACCTTTACCCTAACCCACACCCTAACCCTAATCTTACTCTAACCATCTAAACTACCTATGATTGTTAAAATGGATGAAAAAACACGTTTGGGTGATGCCGTCAGACTCGAAACACCAAGGATTTAGTGAGAGCCGTACGAGACACAAGCGGCAGCAGCCCTCGGGGAACCGGAGTTGATTACGCCATATAGGCTACAGTAAATACACAAACGTATGTTAGAAACAAGCTGGTATAGTGTTGCCATTCGTGTCTGTGACATGAAAATAAACAAATGATGCGTTTTAAGCTGGCGCTTTGTGTGCGAGTCAACGCCATTCATGGCAGTCACAAATACAGCGATGATACAGCTGAAGTGGTCAAGTAAAACATCTCGTGTGATTTGACATAAATCCTCTGTAGGTTAAAGTATCCATGATAATTTCGTGGGAAAATGAACGACTGTGCAAGAGTGCGTGAGCAAGAGTAAACTTTCCTCTGTATTTGTCAGCTGCTCCGCAGTCTGACAGGTTTCGGACAGACGAGAGAATAATGATAGCGGGCGGGGTTTTCTGTGAAGTTGTACCGGTAAATGTAGATAAGCTGTCTGGATTGCGTTTACATTACACTGAGATCCGATCACAATGCGTCCTCGACTACCTCTGGATCAGGACACGCTGATCGGATGACATTCCGATCAGAAGCGCGTTTACACTTGTCTTTCAATGTGTATGTGGACAACATCCAGATACAGGTCGCATGTTAATGCCAAGTGTAAACGCACCCTTAGACGGCTTGGGTGGAGCATCTTATAACTCCTCCCCTTCAACTGTCACTCTGCTGCCAGTTTCATTTCAAAATGCAACAGCTGTTTTTATACATCCAATCAATTCGCAGTGAAAAACGCAAGCCACGCCGACAATTTTTCGACAGAATGTGTCAGAATACGAAAGTAAAAACGATTGCAACTTCCGGTTCACGGGGACTTTAATGTTTCATTTTTGCTGAACCTTTTTTAGGGCCAAAGGTTAATACACTTTTACTATAATAAAACCATGGTTAATGTTCCTAAGGGGGTGGAGAGCCTAAACCAATTTAACTTTGGTGGACTCACTGCTCAGTGTGGCTAAAGGAATAGTTCACCTTCAAAGTGAAATCTGTCATTATTAACTCTCTTTTCATTTCAAACCGGTATGACTTTTCGTCTTCTGCAGAACACAAGAAAAGATATTTTGAAAAATGTTGGTAACAGAGAACCGTTGTTCCCCACTGACTTGCATTGGTTTTGTGTCAATACAATAGAGGTCAATGGGGACCAACGGTTTTTGGTTACCAACATTTTTCAGGATATCTTAATTTGTGTTTTGCAGAAGAAAGAAAATCACGCAGGTTTAAAATGACAGCATTCAGCATTTCATTTTGAATGTGAACTATTCCTTTAATGTCTTGAAAATGTAATATGATAAAAACACGTTTAAATATAAATAATGAATTTAACACTGTAAAATAATATTTGACGACTAAATCAATATCAAATTCATAATTTAACAACTGCATGTGTAGTTGACCTAAATATAGTCTGTGGCTCATTTAAGATATAGTGATTTTTTTGTGCTAAAAATTGGTACAATAATGACTTTGTTTCCTCAGGAAAGTCTAATCTGTAGTGAGCTCTCCATTATGTTTCCCATTCATCTTAACAGATGTTGTAGCCCTGAAACGTGAGACCTGGATGTTTCATAGGCAGCAAGATTGTTCAAACATTACATACTTTACCCCAAATATTGAATTTAACTAATGCTCGGGCAGAGGAGAGTGTTACTGGGTTCATGTCAGATTTGCCATAAATTGGTCATGAGCAGCTTGGCCGCATATGGAAGCAAATCACTTCTAAGTGGAATCTCTGAATTGTCATCTCTCAATCGTGGAAAGATGATTTGAACCCAGCATAAATCTGCCATTTACGAGGACTTCCACGAAGCACATCCAAATTCAGAGGCATTTTATTCATTTGAATCTGAAATGGTCGGAAGTCCGTATAACTGCACTGTCATTTGCAGTTCTTTGTAAGTTTTCCGCAGGAAAACTCTTTTCAAACACGTGTAATTTTGAAAAACAAAATCAATCTTTTCATGTGACTTCGCATGGTGAAAGTGTGCTGTTTTTACAGGCCAATCTATCAGAACGGAGACATGGAGGAGGGCTATCAACGCAGACGGAAAGAACATTTTCCTTTCCTAGAGATTGCTGGATCCCCCACCCCCCTTTGTCCAGGCTGTGTCTGGCTTTAATTGCATGTGGTGGCAGGAAAACGCTGCTGGCCACGCTCAGGTCTCTCACAGAGAGGAAGCCATCTAATTCCACCCCCCCCCTTCACGCTACAAACACGCATGCCGCGCAGCTGACGGAACACCATCCTCTCCGTCTCCAGCGACCTTTTCGCTCTATGTATGTTCACTACTTTCTCGAATACATAAACACGTACCACACAAGACTAGGGTTGGGAATCGAAAATCAATTCCAATTTGGAATCGAACTCGAAAGGCTAGGAATCGAATCGGAATCGAAAGGAATAGGAATCGGATACTTGAGATTAAAATTTGAGTTCCTCTTATCAATTCCTGTGTGCATATTTTCAGAAAAGTACATGCGTTTCATGATCTGCTGATATCTCAATAAAAGCCCTTATGAAAATTATCGATATTTTTTACTATAGTAAGCATAGTTTAGCTATAGAATTTGCATTAAAGCACAGGAATCACAAATTAACCATAGTTGCATTATAGCAGTTTAACCATGATGTAGTTCAACTATGATAATACAAATTGTAATAAATCAGAAAAGGTGTAAATATGTGTATGTGTAAATATGTGTAAATATACACAAAACGGTGCTCATAAATATATATATATATATATATATTGCAAACAAGTCAATAAGCAGGCTACATGACCATACAGGTTGATATCTAAATGTTTTACTTCAACTGTGGAATCGATAAGAATCGAAATCAATAAGCAGAATCAGAATTGGAATCGGAATCGATAAAATTGAAACGATTCCCAACCCTACACAAGACCATGTTTCATGTTTGCGTTCATCAACACACAAAATATCATGTTTCTCTTTGCCCTTGTGGGCACATAGATGAGACACAATTTTTTTTCTTTATATCTATTACAGTGTCGCACTACAGTACATTAGTGATGAGTTCAGTAATGTTCAGGTTTGGTACAACTCAAGAAATAGGAGAACTGAGAACCGAACAGACTTTGTTTTGGTTGAGTGGTGAGATTTGACGTTATTGCCGCTGTGTTTAAATTTACAGCGCTTGTTCTCATTGATATTCGACATATAGGCTACTGTAGATTGTTAAATGTATTGTTTGGCTTAGAAGACATTTATTAACCCATTGGAGTCATTTGGATTAGTTTAATGATATTTGTTAAGCTTCTGGCGCGATATAAGAAGCTAACAGAACTGCATTTTAATATAAAATTGTGTAAAACTAATAAGGATGAGTAAATAATACTATTCCCATATTTGGGAAAAGTGCTCATTTCAAAGAAAACACACTCCTCATCACATCTCTATGTTTATTGGTAACATGCTTAAACGCAGACGTGTTCACCTTCAGAATTGCACTTAGTCCACTAAATACTTTTTCTGTAGGCCTGTTGTGTGCGGTGATGTCATGTTTGTTAACCTCGCCTGCCGTGAGAGCTCCATCTCGCTGCTAATTGGACATGACCGCTATCTCACAATCTCCTCCAGACCAATCAATACACAGCATTTACTGAAGGGAATTATGAGCCATTCGACAATTACGCCGTAATACCGAGACACACACCATAAACCTACATTAGCCAAGCTGAAACTGGAGTGAAGCCTATTTCACATTCACATTATCATCCGAACTCAAAACATTCTTTGCGGCGGGGTCGTCAGAGTAGATAAGCTGGTGTTGTAATTCAGCACGAGCTCTCGTCCTGATGGTATGGTGCAGGGCAGAGGGAGGTGAGAGGGGCGGTCAGACACTTCCCAGATCTGGGGGAGGGGTGGTTGTGTGTGTGTGTGTGTGTGTGTGTGTGTGTGTGTGTACACAGCTTTCACCTCGCCGCTCGAGTCACCAACAGAGCCTATTAAAGCCAGCGGCCTTCTCCAACAAAGAACGACTGCCAATTACAGCCGCCTGTCCTCTCTCTCTCTCTCTCTCTCTCTCTCTCTCTCAATCGCTCCTCTCAGCCAGTTTTTGGCTTTCCCTGTCTTGTTTTTCCGGACCATCATGCCTCTCGCTGTCCGTCTGTCTTAAACATTTATTTGTCACAACTGTTCAGTAACTGTTCAGTGTGGCTTAAAAGAATTGAGTTCACCTTTAAAATGAAAATTCTGTCATTATTGTCTCGCCCTCTTGTCATTGCAAACCTGTATGACTTTTTTCTGCAGAACACAAGAGAAGATATTTTGAAAAACGTTGCACAGAGAACAGTTGGTTCGCATTGACTTGCATTGTTCAGTAAGGTTCTTACATGCCTTTTTGATGTTTGGGGCAACAAGAAACAGCCTTTCTCTTTAAAAAATTATATAAGTGATTTTCTACGCAAAAGTTGCTGTCATGATGCTAGGCCGCTACTACATGTTGCTAAGGTACGATTGTGTTTTAAGATGTTGCAATGTGGTGGCTATAGAGCATTGCTATGAGGTTTCTTAATGACCCAAACAATAGATCCACTCTTTAGTGACTAAGATTGTTTCCATTTTACATGGTCCAGGTGGTTGCCAGGGCGTTGCTATGCAGATGCTAAGGTGTTCTGATGGGTGTTACCACATTGCTATCCAGTTGCTTGGACGTTCTGGATGGTTGTTAGGTTGCTACTTAATAGCCACAATCAAAAGAGCCCATCTAAGTTTCTATGCCTATTTTAACATCTACCTGGGAAAATCTTTTAACAAGGTCCATTATTTGAAGTGTTATTCCTGTGTATGATTAAAGAATCTAGTAGCCCGTGAGCCATGGACTTGAAAGAATAGTTCACACAAAAATAAAAATGTAATCATCATTTATTCACCATTATGTCATTTAAAACCTGTATGACTCTTTGTTTTGTGGAACACAAAAGAAGATATTTTGAGAAATGTCTCTGTGGTTTTGCGTTCATACAATGGAAGTAAATAACGGGCCAATGTCGTTCTGTCATTGTGTTCTGTCAAACAGGTTTGGAATGACATGACAATTATTGTAAAAAATATTTAGCAAAACCTCAACCTTAAATACTAGTGATGTAATGTATCTTCGTTCAAAAGATGCGTAACATCCATCATTTAGTGTTAAATCTTTATTGCAGACAAAACTATGTGCTGTGCTCCACCATATAACATCTCTTCCAGGACTTGAATTCGGTAAACCAACGGGTTTAAGCTTGCATGAGCTGCTGGAGGTAAAGTCTAGAACTTGCTTGAGGGCCAACATCTAACTGATGATGTTTTATGCAGCGAACTCAGAAGCGCAGAAGTTGTTGTGGAACTCTTGTTGTGAGGGGATGAGGAAGGTGAGCTCAGTCGTTGCCTATGGCTGTGAATCTACCCACAAACACAATGTTTCTCTCTCTCATTTTTTGTCCACCTCTCTCTTTCTCTCTCTCTCTCTCTCTCTCTCTCTCTCTCTCTCTCTCTCTCTCTCTCTCTCTCGTATATTCTGTTAGCTCTGCTGATGTGACAGGGCCCTGACAGCACAGGGAATTCACCCAGGGTCCAGAGAGAGAGAGCTGCCACTGCATAGTGATAAGATAGTGGACATAAACCCTCAGGCGGTGTCTGTGTGTGTGCGTCTCTGTGTGTGTGTATATGTGTGCAGCGAGGGTATTTGACAAAGGAAGCGGTACCGTAGGGAATTGACCACTGCAGGCTACACGACAGTTCCCGGTATCCTGTTCATTTTTTGCCCCCTTTTTTAGTGCTGGTGGAACATATTTTACCTTCTTGTTGCGATCTCATTGCCTGCAGTTCAAAAATGTCCACCTCTCGATTGATTTTGTTATGCAGAACTTTTTTTATTGTGATGCAGTTTTTAATGTTTGGATTTTAAAAGGCCATTTGTTTTTGTTTTCATTGATTTGTTTTGTGTGATTTTGATCTGGCCTGGCTACAGTCAGCCCGCTGAATCTTTTGAATGAAGATACATTACATCACTGTTGAGGTTTTGCTAAACATTTTTACAATAATGTTCATGTCATTCCAAACTTGTTTGACAGAACACAATGACAGAACGATGTTGGCCCCTTATTTACTTTCATTGTATGAACGCAAAACCACCGAGACATTTCTCAAAATATCTTCTTTTGTGTTCCACAGAACAAAGAGTCATACAGGTTTTAAATTACATATTGGTGAATAAATGATGATTACATTTTTATTTTTGTGTGAACTATTCTTTCAAGTCCATGGCATACTTCCTTACGGCTCTTACTGTTTTTGTTGTGTATACATACAGTAGTAGCCAAAAGTGGTGTCCGAAGGGCCTTTTTATACAATTATTGCTTTTAATGCAGTTAATACAGTAATTGCTTCAAATGATCAAAATATGAGTGCAAAATAGACAAATCACTAAACATTTAGGGCCGGTTTCCCAGACAGGGTTTTAGCCTAATCCCAGACTACTTTAAAAATGAGTGGCATCTTGATCGAAAACAACTTGCACATGCATATCTTAAAATATATCAGTGCGATTGTTTTGTCTCAAGATGCACACTGTAATGTTTGTTTGTAAAGCATGTTTTTAAAAATGCCTTAAATATCCTAATTTAACTAAGGCCTAGTCCTGGTTTAGGCTAATCCCTGTCTGGGAAACTGCCCCGTAATGTATTAATTAGACAAAAATATTTATCAAAAAGGCAAACCACTCTGTTAGGGCATATGGATTTTATTTAAATATACAAAAGCGCATGAAAAAAAAGCACAAGGGTCACTGGAAATACGACTTATCGACTACAGTTTTATCTGTTATTAATATTTGTTGATCCTCTCTTTGTTTTACAGTAGTCATTCTCTTGGACCTTGACTCAGTAAACTTTACTCGTGTGCAGTGGCGGCGGTGGGGGGGTCTTGCTGGGGCTATAGCCCCTTCAGAAAACTGCAAACCCCGGCAAAGCACATCCAAGGATTTCCTAATATCTTTTACGGAGTGTTTATTTACACTGATTGCAAATAGTCCCTCTTGTAAGGAGAGGCTACACTAACTCTGCCCACCAGTTTCTGATTGGAATAGAGAAGATGTAAGAATGACACTGGCCAACTAGCATCTCTAGTACGCTGTACTGACCGCTACAGTACGTTCTGTATGTTCATTGCTGTATTCTGCTTCATTTGTTTTTTTTTGGTTTAGTTCATAAATACTTTTTTTTCGTGGGATAGACTACTTTACACATTGCATAATGTTTTCAACAAAAAAGCACAGCATATAATCCAAGCTTGTTCTAAAATGGTCACAAAATCTTAATTAATTAACAATAACTATAACTAACTGCACCCATGGGAGAAGTGTGGGCTAATGCACTACAACAATATTTTAAAGAAGCTGTTCTGCATTTAACGGCAAAATTGCATGTTGTCTAGCTAAGGCATTTATTAATTTTATAAGCCCATCCTCTAAACTGTTAAGCCCCCCCTTTAACACCCCCAAGAAAAACATCCTGGCGCCGCCCCAGCTCATGTGTTGTGTTAATTTTTACCAAGACTCCATAAATTCTTAAAGCTGAGCTACAGTTTACACTCACAACTGAACAACACTCATACAAAATCTTTAATAGTATTTAGTAATATATTTGAATTTTAAGTGTAGACTTTTTCTAATGGATATCAATTTAGGTTGCTACTGTATACTGTTTTTAAACTGTGATTGATCGCTTTACGTATTGGTTAACCCATCATTTCTTGTGTAAGTGAGCAGGTCTAGACCAGAATGGATCAGACTTTGTCTGTATAACTACTTTCCCTACTTTAAGCTGGTAAGTGTACTTTTTTCACTCAATTAATCCTTTAACAGAACGTGTTGTTCCTTTCAAATTTAGCTTCAACCAAATTTAAATTCAAAGTTACAGCTTCATTAATTCAGTTTTAACTTTCAAGCGCTCTTTGTTCCAAACCTTTTTTCTTATTCCCCGGCTTCCCATTTTCCACGTGAATGCTCCCTTCAGTGGTTCCCGCACCTCTAATTCCGCTTTTCCGCAAATCTGTGTCACCTGCTGTCCACGCTGGCTTGTGCCTGCCGCGACACCGGCTTGCCAACGCGCCAGCGGGCACTGCTGCCCGGCAGGATGGCAGGATGAGCGAGGGAGAGGAAAGGGGGGTGGGAAGAAGAGAGCGGCACTGATTTGCAGAGGAGGATGGACTGATATAGAAAGCTATAGAGTGATGAAATACACTACCTAAAGCTGGAAAATAAAGGAAGAGTGATGCACCTGGTTGTTAAAAAACGTTTTTTAGGAGGGAGAGAGGGAAAGAGACACCACGTGCTTGTGAGAGTGAGAACAGGTTAGTTATTGGCCATGGCAACATAACAGAACCAAGGACACATTTTCATGCGGTAGAGACCGTCCAAAGTGCACTGTCCGTGTGTCTGTGTGTGTTTGAGGTTTGAGAGAGAGAGAGAATTTTATGCAGGGTCAAGGCCAGAATATATGCAACTTTATCCAACAATGCAAACGCAGATGTGAAAGCATCTGGCCAAATGTTCAGTTCCAGTCAATGTAACATGTGTCCTTGCATTCTGGTGACAGTAAAGTTACTTTTAAATATCTGCTTTTAAACTGGGTGTGATTTTATTCAGGTGCTAGCTATGAAGGTACCAATTTAAACAGTTTGCTCTAGACAGCATTTGATTGGACGAAAGCTGTGAAGTGCAGGATGAGTCATCATTTGTGGTCTGTTTACCATTAAAAGAAAAACTAAAATGTAAATACTTATTTATCTGTTTCAATCTGCTCATGTTTATGGTGTACACTAGAAATAAATTAAACACATGACAATAATACATTTTTTATGGGGCCTTTAAATAGGCACAGCATGCGTTGACCAAACATTTATATCAGTCAATGGAGCCCTGTGTTGTTTGGTTACCAACATTCTTCAAAATATCTTATTTTGTGTTCTGCAGAAGAAAGAAAGTCATACAGTTTTGGAATGACATGGGTGTGAGTTAATGATAAAAGAATTCAACACTTTGAGTTTACTTTCCCTTTAGGAGAGCTGTAAGGATCCGAACACCGTTTCTTGTGTTTCTGTGTCTGTTTGTTGTGAAAAGAAGAGAAACAGAGTGTGACAGGAAGTAAAAGCAGGTAGATAATGCGTAAGTATAGGAGAGAGTAAGTGTGTTTCCTGCGTTTGTGTTAGAATGAGCCAAAGACAGAGAGATGGAGACAAGCAGATGCAGTCTAGGAGAGATAAAATGGATTTGTCTCAGGAGATGCAGTCGAACCTGGCTGAGTGTGTCACAGAGACATCGAGCGTCGCCCGGTGTCTGTGTTTAATATGGGGTGGGAGAACGTGCACACTGCTGCAGTGGAAACCTGATGTTAATGATTAAATAGTTTGTGAAGGTCTGCTTCATTAACACAGCGCCACGCTAATTCACTGAGCGGTACTGACCCCAGCCAATGCGTGTGCAATTCTGCCACGCTGGATATCAAGACATCAGGCAGGGTGTGTGTGTGTGCGTAACAAAAGAATCTCCCATCTACCTGCTTCTCAGAATATACTATTATAGGATTAGTTCAGCCACAAATGAAAATTCGGTCATTATTTACTCTCATGCTGTTTCAAGCCTTTTTCTATTATGTTCTAGAAGACATGTCATGTTTTATAATACTTTTATGGTGTTTTATACAATTAGTTTCTCCTTTGTGCGTTCCACTGAAAAAATAAGAGCATGCAGGTTTGGAACAGCATGTGGTAAATCATGACAGACAATTAATGAGAAAATTAGAACTGTTACTTTAACAAACGTACGAGCTGCTCAGTAAATCTGCACAAAAAACCCCAAAGTCCTAAAATACGTGATTGATTCTCCATACTCATTCCCTAAGAGCTCAAACTAAGCCAGCGTGACCGTGATGTCTATCTGTGCCGCATCAGGCCTGTGGGCCGGGCTCGCTCAGCGTCAGCCGCGGGTACTGTTGTGTAAAGACAGGGCTGTGAGGGGCCATTGTTCTTCTCACCGCAGTCTTGTGTGTTGCTGCGCTGTCTGACGGTAAATAAGGGCCTGACTTTATTGAATTGGCCTAAAGGGGAGACAGTGGTGGGGAGGGGGGCATCTGATCTGCTGTGTCTGATGCTGTCACCTCTGCAGACTAACAAAGTTTACGGCTTTATCTTTAATCAGATTTCCGTCACGTACACATCAAACACACACGTGTGCGCTTGTTGGCTGTAACCCAGAAAGAGGATTAAACATCAGGAAACACAAATCAGACAAAAGTCTGTGTGACGCTTACACTCTTAATACACATTTCTGGAGTTGCTGTGTATAATTCATTAGTGCAAGAAAATAAAAGAATGGTGCAAGAAACTTGCCTCATCTCTAAAATGACTCTAGGTCACGGGGACAAACATAATAATGCTCAACAATATCCAAACTGATTGTAGTAGGCTGAAGTTTCCATTTGGGATACATCAAGATGCCTTTAAAGATGATTTGAGCTTCAGCCGGGTTTTTGAGATGGAACACATATTGGATCCGACCCGTTTTGAATAAATAAGAATCTCCATAAGGTTAGCAAAGAACCCTATACTTTTCAATAATTATTTCTGGATATGTTTTATTCTTATAGCCCAAAAGGTTCCACAGATTATAAGAAGCTAAGAAAGAAATGGTTCCTTTAAGAAACATTCGGGGCTTTCGGACCGCAGGAACGATTTCGCAGTTCCGGAACGACTTGCCAGAAGTACCCACTTTTTGGAGGAACGCTTTAGCTCCTTCTCCGAGGCAGGATCTAAATCAGCAGGATAGGAATGACCCGTGCAAACGCTGATTGGCCGAACTTCTGTTGTTTGGTTGTTTGTCGTTGTTTGACGGACGCGTTTAATTGACGTTGCTGTCGACCGGTCACTAAATAGTTCCATTTGCCAGTGCGAATGCGATCGGGAAAATGACCTGAGGGAAAACTTAGTTCACAAACGACAACCCCCTTTACTCGTTCCGGAACTTTGTTCCTGAACTTATCCGGTCGGAAAGCGCCTATTGAATGAAAGGTTTTTTGAGAACTATTAACCCATTTTAGCACCTTTATTTTTAGAAATGTTGTTGAGTTGTCTGTGTGGTTCTGAGATCAAAACCATTCTAGATTTTGGGTTCTTCAGAACAGGGTTTTGCTTCTGGATTCTTTAGAAAACAATGGCTTTATAACTACAGAATAAAAAGAATTGGTGGAACCCATTTCCTTAGAATTTTTTTGCTCTAACTGGAATGTTTGTTTTAATGAGCATAAGGTCAAATTCAGAAGTGAAATTGATGATGTTGGAATCTATATAATAGACTTAAGAATATGCGATAGTTTTGTTGTATTCAGACCATGATTTCATTATATATTTTGCACCATGAATTCTTCCTTCTATTTTAACAAGATGCCCAGTCCCTGCTGATATGAAGAGGTTCTACTGTATGATGCAAGCACCAACATATTTCAATCAAGGTCTGGGGTTTTTAAGCCGAGGTTAGATTTACACCGCATAAATTGCTTTGTATTTTCATGTGAACGCTTTATACTGTATCTGGTTCTCATCTGAGCACAAAATCATTGTAACCGTGTCGCTGTTAAGCTTGAACATGACTTCTTTTTTTTTCTCCAGGCTTATGAGGAACGTTTGATATTCTTGACTACTGCACCTTCATTCAGTTCTCAGTCCTGGATTTTGTAGCTTTTCAAACAGACCGTTGGCTGTGGTCTGTCTTTTGCTCATTTACACAGAAACTTTGGAAGGACGCACTTTTCTAGACAGTGACTGGGTTGTTTGAAGTAGCGTCTACTGCCTGATAATTAAAGAACAGTACCAACTGGGGTTTCCAACACGGCTGGGTACTTTTTTCCTAAATTATATTCTTGCTTCAACATTTTGGAATGGATTTTAGCTTTCATTTGGTCACTGATCAACCCGAATAATGATTGTAACCATGGCATTTTTGTGCAGAAAATTATTTTAATGATTCACACGTAGATGCCAGTTGTGTCCTTGTTTGGGAAGTTGTTTCTCATCTGTGTGAGCTCAGAGGTGATGCAACACTGCAACTGATTTTTTGTGTGAATAATTTAATTATTTAGTATTCTTTATTATTAGTTACTGTTAAAAGATTACCAATGCCATGATGTTTTTTTTTCAGAAATTAAATAGAATGAAGATTATTTTACATTGTTTGTAGAAAAGTGGGTGTTGTTTGTCAGTCTGCTGCATTTTTCAGCCAGGTGACATTTTGCAGGTCCACAAATCCTATCCTTAAAAAAACGTAATACCTGCTGTGCGATTTGAGGTATCGTTTCTGTCTATAGCACAAACAGCTCAGAGGAAAATGTTATTTCTCAGATGTTGCTCTTTCATAGCTCAAGAGATTTGATACGGTTCTCAATTGTGTTTCATTAAAGTATCAACTTAGTCTCAGATGTTTCTACAAAAATTGCTTAGAAAGACAAAAGAGACAATTGTTAAAATACATGAAGAGTATGCATATGTAAAATGTTTGTAGATTTAAAATAATCTGGATTTGAGTAAATTTGATGAGAAATGTTTGAGTTCATATTGAGATCTTCAATAAAATTTACTTTT
Source organism: Triplophysa rosa (assembly GCF_024868665.1). NCBI lineage: Eukaryota > Metazoa > Chordata > Actinopteri > Cypriniformes > Nemacheilidae > Triplophysa > Triplophysa rosa. The sequence goes on from NC_079902.1 coordinate 21,473,874, forward strand.
GATTGCAGACTTGACAAATCAGTTTGAGACATTGTTGATTCTTAAAGACAACTACAGAATCTGCTGATCTTGTGGCAAGAGGGAGATTGTTCCAGAGTCGTGGAACACATCCGGAGAAAGTGCGTGAGAGTGATTTTTTCCCTTGGTGGGACGGCACCACAAGACGTTGTTCGATTGCAGAGCGCAGGGATCGGGCGGGTACATAAGTCTGAATTAGCGACTGAAGATATGTGGGTGCCGAACCAGGTTTTGTAGGCCAAGAGCAGAGATTTAAATTGAATTATATAGCGCTTTTTACACAAAACAAAACATTAAAGTTATACAAATAAAAACAAAAAAGTGAACACACATAGAATAGGCTACAGACAATCACACAGGTTCATACACATAAATGAATTTTCTTATGGGAGTACAGGAAAGTTTGACACTAATGTTTTAGGGTTTCATTTGTTCAGTATTATTATACTTGCCTTAGTTTACTAAATATTAATTATGAATTTCAATTATTTTTAAAGAAATATATGAATATCACATGAACTAAATCTATGTAGCCTAACATGTAAAATGAAGGATCAGATGCGTTTAGATTCGACACTCTTACACAGACCAGCATGTGTGCGAGTAAAAGCGTTCTGATCAACAGTACCGAGAAAGACGCAATTTCTGCCTGTGCTTCTCTCGCCTCCTGAGCACGTATCCCAGCATGCACCGGGCCTGGCTACCCGCTCTAGGGACTGCGTGACCACCATCAGTCACGGTTCTGCGTTGTGCGGAAACACACACACACATCTAAGCGCCTCGCCGTGAAATCCTACTCCCTTGAGTAAGGGTGAAATACAGGTCTCTTGCAATGACCTCTCGGGTTTCCATGGATACGCCGCACTATAAATAAAACAGGGTTTTTCTTCTAGCGGTTTGGCGGAGCTGTAGGGGCCTGCTGGTGGTACAGTTCCATTTTCTCTCACCCCCCTCCTCTCTTTTTATCCGTCCTCTTTGCACGTAGGTGTCTCCTTTATTTAATTTCCTCAGCGTTGTTCTCTCTCTTTTCAAAGTTGACGTTCTTCACATCATGGCGGAATATTCAGACCAATACAACGGAGAAACTGACGAACAATGAGTCTTTATAGACAAGGCCGCATTGTGTGCGCATGTGGTAGCGGATGTCGTATTTTATTTAGTTTATGAAGGCTGCGGGTGTTTCTCAATATGCTTCCTCGCTCCTCCATCCTATGACCCGGAAATCGATGGTGCTCAGCCATCTTTAAGGACATCTCAATTCTCTAATTGCACTGGGAGGAGGCGAGGATCGAGGAGGCTTTCTGAGGAGTCATGAGCGAGGATACACAGGTGTTTCCTTTGCGGAAGCGTTTTATCGACTAAAACTGACGCGCGTATTGTTCTCCTACCTTGCACATAATCACATCTTTAGATCATATTCAAAAATGCATAAATGTGATAATTACGCTTTTATTTTTATAAACGTAGACCTATTTCAGACAGTATACTTAATATTCATATAGTTAATACATTAATATAGTTCATATTTATGTATAACATATATTTAATATTTTAATGTACATATTTCATATACATTTCTGACCACTTTAAGCATGTTTTTAACTTTATTTTATTGTAGTGGCGATTATGTCTGCCAAAAGTATGTAGTTAACTTTATTTTTTATATTTTCAATGTGCAATGTGCAGAGTCATTATTAACTGACGGCGCTTTGAAATGACGCTCAATTCTTGTTTGTGCATCCTCGTTCCCTTTCCTCGCTTCCTTTCCTTGCGTCTTAGCTCCACCCCTTCAGGATGCGAGGGAAGGGAACAAGGAAAAGAAGGGAGGACCGAGGAATTAAAAGAAGTGAAATGGCATATCCTAGCTCGCTTCACTTCAAAGCGTCGTCAATTAATGATGACTGTACACATTGCACATTGAAAATATAAAAAATAAAGTTAAATACATACTTTAGGCAGATTTCATAATCTCCACTACAATAAAACAAGTTAAAAACATGCTTAAAAGTGGTCAGAAATGTATATAAGGTTTATCAAATATATGTTATACATAAATATTAACTGTATTAATATATTAACTTTATGAATATTATACTGTCTGAAATAGGTATACATTTATAAAAAAGCGTAATTATCACATTTATGGTTTGAATATGATCTAAAGATGTGACGATGTGCAGGGGGAGGAGAATAATGCGCACGTCAGGTTTAATGGATAAAACACTTCCGCAAAGGAAACGCATGTGTATCCTCGCTCATGACTCCTCAGAAAGCCTCCTCTCTCCTCGATCCTCGCCTCCTCCCAGTGCAATTAGAGAATTGAGACTCATTTTGTGTTGATGAAATTGAAACAACCGAACATCTCTTTTTTGACTGTAAGTTTTCTCATGCTTTTTGGGAGGATTTGCATTACTGGTTATTTCCAAAATTTGACAATCTTCCTGAGTTAACAAAGAAACATGTTTTGTTTGTTTTGTTTTTGAGGGATAAAACACATGATTTAGCAGTTAATACAATTCTTATTCTTGGAAAATTCTTTTTACATAAATGTAAATTTCTGAAGACAATTCCCAATTTTTACATATTTCACAAAGATTTATGTCTGTATTTCTTGTCACTCAAGTTTATGAAGGAGAGAAATGCTATTTGTTTGTGTAACTTAGTGGAGGATTTAGAACTTGCGGAGAACCCCTAGTGTGTGTTATTTTTATTTTATTGTTTTTTTCTCTTGTATTGTGTTATTCTGTTAATAATTGCAGTTTATACAAAGGTATATGGAAATTATTATTTTGTTTTATTTTGTTTTGTAATGCTTGTCTGATGTCTATTTCGACATTTGCTCTTTTGTGCCAGGCCACTTTTGTTTGTAAAATTTCTAATGTTCAGTTAATAAAAAAAAAAGAGAGAATTGAGACGTCCTTGAAGATGGCTGAGCTCGATCGGTTTCCGGGTCATAGGATGGAGGACGGAGGAGCAAGGAAACGAGGAGGCATCTTGAGAAGCATCCCCGGTTTTTTGTTCCTCCTATTGAATGCAGCCAGTTTGCCTTTGTTTTACCACTCAAGGGAGCGTGTCCCGGCGTGGGAAAGTGACGTCAATGCATACCCTCTATAAAGGTTCTCGCCTATGAGTTACTCATGACGCCGTTTGTGGCTGCATCCTCTGAAGGCCCCCTGTAAAACCGTCAAACAGTGCTCCGCCCACAATTAGTGACATCAGACGTCAGCATTTGTGTTCGGGTGGGATGGTATTGCTAATAGAGAGACAATTAATGTTATTTTGCACTTTTTAGACATCTCATGAATATTGTTCTCTTTTTGTGCTAAAATATCGTCAATATTTTCTGGTCAAATATTTGTGAAAGTGTAAGTTTGTGTATGTTTGAAACATGACACACAATGCAGACGCACCAATAGCCCTTGAAAAACAGAGTTACGACACTCGATCTCGAGCCGTGTGGTCACGTGGTTCATGGAGCGCTCAATAGTTCCGAACAAATCCGTGTTGTCAACCTATTTGAATGGATTTTAGCGGGACAGACAACAGCAACTATATTTGCATACATTTTGCTTAATACATTGTGTTCACTGAATGCTACGTTGACTACATTTATAACAGCATTTTGTCTGGGGAGTAATATGAATATAAGATCTATAAATATAAGATATGCCTGCCAACTCTTTAAAATGTATAAATATGCCGTTATTTCACCAACTGTACAGCAAATGCGTTTGGGAGACATTGAAATTAATGGACTACAGTGCAGTGTTTGAAAATATTGGTCACTCCATGACACGTGTTACTTCCGCATTCCATTCTTTCAACGGACGTCTATGCGAGTGTCTTAACTCTGTTTTTGAACGACTCTGTGACACGCTATTGAGTCTCAGAAAGTGAATCGATCATGAAATAGTGATACAATAAACGGAAGTGTGTGTGTGTGTGTGTGTGTGTGTGTGTGTGTGTGTGTGTGTGTGTGTCAGTAGGCTGAATGCGGACAGCTCATGTATCCAGGTCGTTGCAGAAAGGAAAGAAAGGAGAGACATCTCTCAACAGTTACAGCTGTGCAAATATACTTTAACAACAGTTCTTTTTTTAAATAAAAGTCAATGCACTGTAACCACACATATTCACAAACTTATACTATTCCGTTTTAACTGAGATCACGTGAAGACGAACGCAGTTATCTTGAAACAGGAAGTTGGGGCGGGACCTATCAAAATAGCCAATCTTCTTTCACACCAGTGATGGTTAGGTTTAGGGGCGGGGCTTCATTGTTTTTTTTCTAAAAATGTACATTTTTGAACGGTTTACATCATATTTTCCACCTTTCAAAATAGTTAAACATTCCAACAGAGCCCTCCGTGCTGCGTACTGTTTCCCACAATGTAATGCACTTCAAGTTCTTTCTAGTCAAAGACTACCAAAAATATTTTTTGTCTTCTCATTTGCTCAAATAGCAAAAGAAAAACTCAACGATAGTGTTTTCACTATTTTCAACAAAATAAAAAAATAGAGAGTTTGATAACAGCAGTCAAAAGAGAGAATGATGTCAAATTTACCATGACTTCCATAGACACTGTGTAAGAAACACCCTCGCTTTAGAGTAAAAAAAATTCTAATAATTTGATGCAAAGGTAATAGTATACAATAATATAGTGTTATAAACGTACATTAAAAAAAAGAAAATATAAAAAACTTGCTGTGTGCTGATGACCGTTGAACGCATCATCACAGTCTTGTGAAAAAGGTCCATTATAAAAAAATTAACTTTCTCTTCAATACTTTTTTTATCAGACTGCTCAAATAAAGCATTCCTACACAAGTTTGAAACACAAAATAAACAAATATTTTTTATTATAATTTATAATAGTTAAAAGCCACTGACTAAATTAAACATGTCACATTATGAGGTCATGTGATTACACTCAAAGTACTGATAGTAAAATAATGAGTTAATGTTCCATTCTGAACATATACGGTAGCTGTGGAATCTGTTGTGAAATTCATAGGGGCGGAGCTTTGTTTGACTGACAGCCCTGCGCCCTCTAATATCTGCCTGTGAATTCTGTCTCGTGCCTTTCTGGTCCCGTGATTGGATTCAGCAGACAGACATGTGATGTATATGTTTGAAACGCTCTTTCTTATATCTGCAGGGGATTTCTGGCTATGTGTTATCCTGATGGTGCTGTCGGTTTAAATATTCCGCTCACCAGAGACTCAAGGCCGGAAGTTTCCAGGTCCAACTTTCGTGTTCTGAATTGCATATTTAAATTCAGCTTTCCCAAAACACCTTTCTTCTTATTCACCACAACATCAAACCGGCACTTCATTATTTTACATTTTTAACATTGTGTTTTTGAGTAGTTTTCAAATGCTGCCAGATTCTTTTGAAATGAATTGAAAGGAATCGCACTAAATAAAACTTCAATAAATCTACACATTTACTCTTTTTTTGTATTTAGGAGAGTGGGATTATGGGTAATTGTGTGTCACGTTGTGGGCAGTAAGGGGTTAAGAGCGTTGGAGCTGTCGCAGTCCCTTTGGCCCTCGGCCTCCTGCCCTCACTCTGATTAATCATGGAGGAAAAAACGCAGTAGACCGTACACTGCAAGACACGCACACACATGCACGCCACGCATGCACACGCAATCCCACAGATACACACACACTCACACACACAGAACGGATTGTTTTCCCTGAACGGATTCAGTCACACACACACACACACACACAGGCTTTCTCACTGCAGACCGTTTCGCTCTTGCCTGAGGGGGCGAGGTTTGGTGGAGGGGGGATCTTGTGTGTGTGTGTGTGTGTGGAAAGAGTAGCTCACACCACAGCCCTGTCACATGTTGCAGACACACACATCTACACACATACTTTCCCTCGCACACACACACATCCGTGCTTCTCTCTCGCCAGGGGTCACTGGATCCGAGGTTCAGCCCACACGGCCAGAGCGGCGCAGCACTTTTTTCTCTCGCTCCTTTTTCCCCTTTTTTCTCTCTGGGTGACAGTGGTGGAGGTGGCGGTGGGGCGGGGGGTCTCTCTCTTCCTGCACACAACAGAGTCTTTTTTTATCTGCCTTCTGAGGGTCCCGCTGCAGCAGGGAATTGTGCGTGCGTGTGTGCGCGCGTGTTTAAAAGGTTTACGATGCCTGAGTACCCCTGTCCTCCTCAGTCAGAGAACCCCCCCACCTTCCTATTCCTCCAGGAAACTTCTTCTGAGCATCTGAGTGTAACGGCAAAACAGTCGCGGCCTTTGTAGAAGCTTAGAAGAGTGAGCGAGATAGAGAAAAGCAGAGAGAGTGAGAGAATATCAATTCTTCTCACATGTAAAAATTCTAGACCGGTTTGGTCACTACAGAGATGACAGACACAAAGTATCAACTTGAACTGCCAGTTGCACAGCGCCTTTCCCAAACTCTGCAGAGCCGCGCGTACAGCAGTGATTCTGCTTATGAAATATTAATAAATCTTTCGCCAACCGTGCGTCAGTACATCCAGTGGTGTTTCTGAGGCAGGTAGCCATCATTAGCATCACTACTAAATCCAATGTCTTGTCCAGCATCACCTTACATTGCCTGTCCATTAATTGTTGTGTGATGTCTAGAAGAAAAAAAAGTAAATATCTTTCTAATTATATTATTTATAATGTTTTCTGCTTTTATTTATGGGGTGATCAATCCTCAAACCAGCACTATTCACTAACCTACATGAGCTAACCACAAGGTCACAGCTCCAACATAGACTTTGTGACTTTAGTTTATTTAAAGGGTGAAAACATCATTTGCATTTCTGCATTTCATTTCATATCTGTAAACTTTATTTCCCAGTGAAAGAAATATGGGTGGGGCTTGATTTCATGTTTTCACAATTGATTGGATGATGTAAAGTGGGCGTACACCAGAATAGAGACAAATGTTAGTTTGCATTTGACTTCGCTCTTGATTTTTTTTCTAAAGAGACGTGAAGGATGAAGGTCAAGTTCACCCTCAGGAGCATCTCAACAAATGTCAATGGAAATATTTATTTTAAATCTGCACTTGGTACTATTGCCATAACATTGCCTGACATTGTTGTTAACTGTCATAACATTATTGCATAAACTATTTGTAATATTTTAGATAAGCTTAGCCTACAACAATGGCTTAGAACAATGCCTAAATAGCTTTTCGGCTATAAAACGTATTTTTAGTCATGATTTTAGCCTTATTTTAACACTTTAATTCATAGAAATAAGTCAGACTTGAAGCCACAGTTTGTAAAATCCGCCAAAACAACAACAATGGCGTAGCTTGATGATGCTGTGAAGGAGCGTGAATGATTGGATCTGTTGTCTTCGACTCCACCGCTGATGGCCATCAATCAGATGGGAACAAGAAATCATGTTAATCAAGTTTCTACGTCAGTAGAGATGGTAACAAAGGGTAAAGTGGATATGACGCCATTGACAGGCGACTGCCAGGCCCTGTGTCACTGTTTAAAATAGCGATTTTCTCACGATTTACAAGTAGTTCGAAACATTTTAGATATTATAAGTACTCAACCGAAAAAATTATATAACACTGGCCTAGTGGTTTTTGGAGATCTACTGCAAAATTGTAACAAACTGTACCTTTAACTAGTCACAAAGCAGCTAAAATCTATTCAATCTTTAATTTGATTCATGACTCCCTATACCTCTTCTCTACTCTCATCCTTTCCTCCTATCCGCTCCCATTTATCTGTCCTCCATCTATTTCTGTCCCTTCCCTCACCTGTGATGATGCTTCTGCAGGAAGGAATGGAGCGAGATAAGCGAGAGGTCACTAACTCCTCTGCATGAACTCATTTGAGATGAGAGGGTCAGCGTGACGGACCCGCGCTGCCGTCTGTCTCGGCCGGTCGGAAGCGCAGATGAGAACTATACCAGCTGCTGTTTCGCCGTCTGGAATGATTGACCGTCTCCGTCATGAACCAGATGCTGCTGAGATGCCAAACATGTGGTGATAATATGGAAAAATGTTTTGGAGGTTGATTGACGACTGGTGATTTTCTGGAAAGGTTTCATTTCAGTAACTATCTATCTGAAAATTGCTTGATATCTACATTGTCAGTGTCCATTAAACATGACAAGAAATTAAATCTTATGATTTGTACAGTATGAATGATGTACAGTATGTAATTGAAGGCTGTTAAAATAAGCATTTTATTTTATACAATATGACACCGTTATTTACAACCGCAAAAGATTAACCAATAACTTTATAAACAGTAGACAACACCTTTGGTCTTTCTCCCCTAAAGGAAACACAGTTGGTATAAAACCATGGCACAGACAATATCACGTCAAGGCAACAGAACAAATGTGAGTTCTTCAGAGAGCGTGTTCCTCTGTAAACATAGTGTGAAAATGGAAGCGTGTCAGTCTGAGCTGGGTCATAAAGAGCGTTTAATTCCAGTACTCAGTCTCCAGCTGAGTCCGCACCTGCATCTGTTCATACGCTCAGGCGAATAAGTCCTTTTTGTTTTTATAGTCCATTTTTCTGCTGTGTGCATACACGGAGACGTTTCTATATTTCAGGTGTTTTTATCTGACAGAGGGCGAGGTCATTAGGTGAAGAGGCTTGCTGGGGATTGGTGGTTTGTCACGGGGGGCGGACCCGTTGGCGTTTGTGGTGTTGAAGGTTTGTCTGAGTTGAGCCACGCGACTGCCTAACGTCCCACTGCTGTTCTTCATTCTCACCGTTCCTGTAGAGAGAGATAAACACAACATGCACTTTAATGATATTTGATTGATTGTTTTGAGCACATTGCAATATGTTTTGTTTTGTCTGTTACGTTTATGAATTTTATGAAAAAATGCCTTAAAACGCTGTCGACATAGGAAGCCTATAGGCCTACCAGAACCACAATGACCTCACGACTGGTCAAGACTAAGGAAATAATCAAGCCAAATTTGGTGATTACGAGACTTTGGCTCTCAGTAAATCATCGCAGACTTTAAAAAGCCGTTAGACCCCTGACACCAGCCCGCGGGGATTATAATACATCCACAGCTGTCTTCCTCTCTCTCGCTCTCTCTCTCAATCCTCCCCTCCACCCACTCAGGGCAGGTCTAGAGGTCACAGGAGGAGGAAGCGAAAGAACGGAAGCACGCAGAGAAGAAGAAAGTGAAAAGAAGAAAGTAAATGACGAAGCGGGTACAAATAACTGGAGAGTGAGGTAGAGGGTAAAGGCTGGGGGAGTGATGAGTCAATTTGAATGTGTTAAACAGGGTGAGACAGGTGGTCAGGGAATCAGTGAAGGGGGGACTGAGGTGGGGGGATGAAAAGAGAGAGAAAATGAGGTATCGCTTATCGGGACTGCGGTTGACTTCAGAGACAGATGCTGTGGAGACTCAGGGGAGAGCTGTATTTTTAGATTCTCCCTGAGGGGTGAAGAGCCTGGAGTCACCCCTTCACTCTTTTGCTGTAAGACTCACTCTCTGCCATCATTTTTTCCTCTTTTGCACTGATACTGGGGTCTTTACCATCACAGAATCAAACCTCTTTGACCTTGTGTACACTGCAAGCAATGCCAGAAACTAGACAATTAAAATGGATCCGATATAATCAATGAAAATGCACAAGAAATCGTCTTGCTCAACATCCAACCAGTCACAATGCAACACTGGAAAAGCTCTTTTAATTTACACTTGAGAGATGTAGACAAAGCGACCAAAAAACATTTAGGCAATATGACTACAGGGACCGGTAGTGATGTGAGAATTTGTTCACAAAAAAAATGTGACTCCTGTACGAATTTTCGCTCTTCTTCCATTATATCTTATGTAATGTTTACAATAAAATTATTTATTAATTCAGTGAGGCACCAACTCCTCCCTCCCTCTCCCCGTAGGCCTATCGTCAATTAGTTTGCATCGATTTGCACTTCAAATTTAACCGGAAACAGTAGACTATCCTGGCACTTTAATTTGAATATATTTTAGTTTCACTTAAATTTCAAAATACGATTTGGAACATTAGAACGTTATTTGGGTTAATTTTTGAAGGGCCGTTTGGGTAGCCCCTCCCACAGTGGAATCTCATTGGCCCAAATCTGCTTCACACCCATTACGTTTGTATTTTATACTTTTACATTCAGGGCTGAAAATTACTTGAACTTGAAAACTTTGCCGTTGCGAAAATTAAAATAAAGACAAAAATATACTAGGTTCAACAAAACTAGACAGTTTCTTTGATTGAATTCGAAACAATCCAGGTTTGTCACGACGCTCGCTCTCAGTGCAGAGCAGACTATCTCTCTCTCTCTCTCTTTCCGTCTCAGTAGTTGAGCCGCAGTTCCTGTTGATGTTTCTCTGGCCGTTCCCTGCAGCCGTGACCCCCTGACTGCGTTATGCCGTCGCTATGGAAACGTGGGATCAGCTTTGGCGATGAGCACAAATTCCCGCTCCAGCGCGCACATGCACGCACGAGCACACAAACACACGCTGACTTACACTCTCGGTGAAACACGCACTCACTCACGCACGCACGCACGCACGCACACACACACACACACACACACACACACACACATGTTGGGTTTCCATGTTTTATGGGGACATTCCATAGACGCAATGGTTTTTATACTGTACAAACTGTATATCATATTCCCTACCCCTAACCCACCCCCAAACCCTAACAATCACACACAACTGTCTGCTCTTTTAGATTTTCAAAAAAGTTAATTCTGTATGATTTATAAGCTTGTTTCCTCATGGGGACAAAAAAATGTCCCCACAAGGACAAGGATTTTGGATATTGCCATCTTTGTTGGGACATTTTGTCCCCATACCGTAGGGTTTACCCTTCCCACACACACACACACACACACACACATTTGACCTCACAAATACAAACAAGGTCTCAGGTACGTTTTAATGTTTCAATCCTGTTGTGTTGCTGTTCCTTTTATTATACGGGGTTGGGTCTGTACGCAATTCAGCATTTCAGTCACACAAGTACAGCAGCCGAAAGTTTTCTGTTTTAAAATATTAAAATGTCGAGGGTAAACAAAGGAAACAGTTGTAGTGTTTGTTGTGTCCTGTAGAGGTCGCACGGCGCACGCAGGATGTATTTGCCTCATGTTGGTTGTGCAATGACGTCAGAGATCCACCAGATGGCGCCTGTGGCCTGTTTACGGTCACTAGCACAAAAGTCTCTCACGATTCCTCTCTCAATCTAGCTTTTTCATTAAAGCGATGCTTCACTCAAAAATGAAAATTCTGTCATCATTTACTCCCCTTCGAGTTGTTACTAATCTGTATAAATGTCTTTGTTCTAATGAACTCAGAGAAAGATATTTGTAAGAATGCTTATAACCAGACACATTTTGCCCCCCATTGACTACCATAGTAGGAAAAAATACAATAATAGTCAAAAGTGACCCAGAACTGTTTGCTGTCCTACATTCTTCAAAATGTCTTCTTTAACAGAACAAAAAAAAGTGATAAAGTAATTATGGGTTACACCATTTGTATATCTTATGCGTATTTTAGGGGATAGAAAATAGTTTTCTAAATACACGTGTTTGTGGGCTTTAATTACATTTTATCTGTATGTTATGGTACTAAACATGGCCGTAATTACCATAGATTCAGTTCAGATCAGATCAGTGTTTGATCAACATTGACTATTTGGTATAAATTTTCACTGAAAAAAATAAATAAATATATGTGTACGTACCTTTGTATGGTGCGTTCAGTGGGTGTGTCTTGTCTGTGATTGACAGCTGGTCTTTCATCGCTCTGTGCAATCTGACCTCATTGAGGCTTTCTCCTAATGTCGCGGCTCTGTTGCTGAAATGTGATTTGTAAAGGCCGATTTCTTCCTCGGCGCTGCCCGAGTCCGAGTCATCTGTTTGGCCCTTGGTTTCATCAGCAGACTGCTCAGAACCGCTGTCCTGTTTACATTCATCTGAGTCGGCTCCAGAATGACTGAGGTCCTCTGGTTTCTGTGGCAGATTGGATAAAACTCATTTGTAAATGTTAATAAATTCTTATGTGACAAAGCTCAGAGACTTAGAAAATTGTTTGTAGTTAAGTGAGAGAATGGGTAAGTGTGTGTGTTCAGTGTATTCCCTTTGGCACCGTGGCATTGATGCCATCTGATAGCGTTTAATTCTCTACCCAGGCTCTAAACCATCTGCTCAGGGGACTCCGGCCCGTCCAAACACACACACGCACGCACGCACGCACGCACGCGCGCGCGCACGCACACACACACACCTAATTACTGCTGTTTTTATTATTAATGTCCTGCACACATACTTGTGATTCATTTGAATGCATGTGACATAAAAATGTCAAATCACATGTATGCATAATCAGTAAAACGTATATACACACATTTACTTACCCTGTTATTTATTTAAATTATATTTTAAAAGGGGGCACATCATTGTATTGTTTAAATACTCACTAAACTATAGGTCAACATGCACTCACACACACATTTTCCGTTTTGATACTGCAAGCTATTTTTAACCCCCATGTGCCACTAACCCCTACCCAAACTTAAATTTTCTTCAATGCATTATTTATTGTTTTTATTAAGATTATCATCATGGGATTGGTTTCAGGTTCAAACACGCACCTTGAGATGAAGTTGAATCCCTTCTTCTGTGCTGGCCTGTGGTGCTCTATTGGCTTTGGCCAGGCTGTTGTTTACAGGTTCTGCGTTTGCTCTACAAACAAAGATGAACATTTATATTATTTTAACAAGGCTGAGATTGAAAGACTATTGATTCCAATTGTATTTGCAATCGAGACAATGTATATTACATCTAATATTTGTGAGTACAGTAAATTTTTGTTGCATTATCAACATAGTATGTTTATTAAGATGCTTATTACACGACTCTTTGGAATCGATTCCCTTTATTCCGATTTTTCAATCCTGCATTCCACAGTCAAATATTTTTATAAAATGACGCTAGCTCTGTATTTTTATATTGTAATGATAATTCTATATTTGTTGCACCAGACAACTATAGTGTCATGCACTCTGCTAGTTACATGTCTCCCGTATTCCTTCCCTTATAATAAAATATTGTCAACTAAAGTTAATATTTCATGTCTGTTTTATTATTAAGTAGCCGTGTAATAAGCAGGGTAATGCACAGTAAGCCATGTTGTATTTTTTCCTTGAAGTATTGATATTTTTTTATTACCTGTTGATATTGTTAAGGTTGTCTGTTGTCTTATTCCTCAGCTCTGACAAAATGAATTTTGGAGATTTAAGGTCGTCTGATTCCCCAATGATACACACGTGCACGTCGCCGTCGCTACCCAGCAGCCAGCTCACGGTTTTACAAGGACCTGAGAAGAAATCAGGTGTGCATAAATTTAACCACTTAAATCTGTGACTATTAATAAATTATAAAAGCAATTAGGCAGCAAGGACAAGGAGACATTGTAACTTTGTACATTTTTTGTTTTATGGTAATTTAAAAGCAAACCCACGTCATCCTATTGGTAATGTATTTTCTCGACCGTCAGAGGGCGCTGTGGCATTGAAGGAAATGCAAGCTGTACTCTCTCTCTCTTTCTGAGAAATAGTTTAGAATTGTACATGTAAACCAATGTGTAGACATCAATACTAACATACATTACACTGACATTATAAACATCTACAACGCAACTTATACGCACTTGCACTAGTCCATGAAACCGTGACTCTCAGCCTCTCTCATCATTATTTTAGTGTGATTTAACCTTCTCGAATAACACGAAACCTTGAAGGCGTATGAAATGGTGTGTGATCAGCAGATATGTCAGGAGCTTATGCGTACAAAGATAGGGTCCTTGTGAATTGTAGGGGAATAGTTCACCAAGTTAAATTATTTAAACGTTATGTAAATCACCTGGAAAACAACAATTAAAGATGAAACTGTAAATATTCCTTACGTGAAATGGAACGGGGAGGGGAAGATCTGTTTTCCTTGACGGTTTGCATGTAAGGGAAAATCTAACACCTGAGCTCAGACAGAAAGTGTTGCGTAAAGAACCGGTTCTCCAGGTTGGGCATACAGAATCAGCTTAGCATGTAGCAGGGTTTTAGGTCAGGCGACCTTACACCGTTGCCAGCCCGGGGGATGATATTTACAGAGGGTTCATGTTAAAAATGTTCAGCATCTTTTCTTGAAATGACATAATAGAAAACTAGTGCACATTATTTCGGCAATGTATTGTCATGCTTGTAGTGGATCTGTGTGTGTTTGTGTGTTGCTTGTTGCCTAGGTCACAAGGTTCAGGACACACACAGGTATGTTTGTGTGTGTATTTGAAAGGTGATATAACAGCATGATGTGTAAGTTTTCTTAAAGGGCGTGCTTCATGGAACACAATGACCCAACAAGGCAGTCCATGTCTCCGAACAGACTGTCCAGAGCTTCAAGCCGGAGAGATGACATTTAACAGCCACTACCGCTAGTATACAAACCACAGATGTTCAGATTTACAAAGCTTTTCTTGTATTAGTGATTTGTTTTTTCAAAGCTGCTTAATGGAGACTTTCTTTCAAATGTTTCTCTTAAAATTCCTTTGGACAAAATTAAAACTGACCTGAAAAAGCGAATTGTTGACATGAGATCATAGTGAAGTATTTATAGCTATTGTTTATTTCTTAGAAATAATATGCGTTTGTAGTGGTAGTTATACTAAATTCTGTGATCTGATCCCTTCCATTTAATCATGTTGTATGAATCTGCACCCCAAAACGACATTTGACCAATTCAGAGGACCTATCTGTTTAGTCCCACTGAGACACAACTGCGATATTAACGAAATCTCATTCTTGATTATTTTCTTCCAGTGGGCTACAAACCAGTAACCCATACAGTACAAAGTCTGGTGATCTGTTTTTAGTTTGTTTGTCTTTGTACAAAATTGACAACTTACAACTGAAACTTAAACAGTTTTTATCTAGATTACTGTAATGTTCGTCCAAACGGTGACGTATGGCTAACACAGTTTCATCTGAGCTGAGGCAACTGAAACTGACCACACAGATTAAAGTTCTGGGGCAAGAGAGACAATGAGAGAGAGAACAACAGCTCATAGTGTTGCTGTAATATCTGCGCTGTATACATTGTGGGTTGTGTGTCAAAAGAGAAAAAAAGAGAGAAAAAAAGATATGATTCTGTTCATGTCAAAATTAATTAATGAGAATTGCCATTAAATATTTCTCACTTCAACTCAGTTTGTTCAAAAGTTAAATATCACTTTAAAATATGGACACAAGTTTTGGGACACATGAGTGAAATGTTTCTCATTATTTAAAAAAAACTTTTGATCTGAAAGTGTATGCTTAAATTAGTTTGGTAGACAAAAACATAAATTTGCAAACATACATGTTTTTTCATGACAAAACTAACATTTCATTTAATAAAAAGTGTTTTTGAAATGGATGACTTTGACTGAATAATGAAGAAAGAACAGCCAATAAGAGCACAGAATAGATGGGAACTCCTTTAAAATGGCATCATCAAGAAGCTGCTTGATGCAAAGACAAGAAAACATTTCTGCAAATTCTTGTCAACATGTGACTACACTGAAGTTTTTTAGTTACAACATAATTCCCATAGTTCCCTTTGTTTTATTTCATAATTTTGATTATTGAGTTTATTATTGTTCTAAAATGTGGAAAAAATATGAACACGTGTGAGTAAGTGTCCCAAAACTTTTGACCGGTACTGTAGAAAATGTTCATATTTCAACCCACCATCGAAACAACCCAACATTTTTTAAGGTCCAAAGACATTTGCGGATCATGTGATTTGACCGTTTTTGCTGAGAAACAGAAGCTGACAAAGTGTGAGTAATAGGAGATGCTTGTGCTATTGATAGAAACGGTTAAAAGAACATGAGCATCCTCGAGCAAATGCTCATGTGAAACAAGAAATGCTGCTCGGTTGGTTTTTAGCCTGTGAACGGCGTTCAAGGTCTCATACATGTTACAGGAATGTGATGTTTTGAAATCCCATGTATGTTTGTTAGTGTTTTTATTTCAGTAAAACCACAAACATTCTTGTGTTGGGTGAAAATGTTTATTCTGTGGTTAAAAAACTTTTACAGAGTTGTTCAGTGAGCATCATAATGCATTCAGAGTGGCTGATGGTAATGAATTAGATGCGGCTGCTGATAATCTTGATAAACCCTATGACCTTCAAAGTGCATATGGACCAAATGTAAATATGGATGTTGTGCCTTTGCACAGTTTTGTAATGTTTAACTGTTGTAAGAGTGAACACGTTTTTGAAACCATTCAGAGTGCATATTCACATTTGGTCCCTATGTATGTTATGCCTTTTCGGCAGTGTATAGGCATGTGTAGTGCTTAAACTATTGTAAGACTAAGAACACATTGTTCTACTTGATGTTTATATGTGATGAAACCATTCAGAGTACATGTTCATATGCTGTATATTTGACTGTTGTTTTGACATTGTTTATAAGTGTTAAAAACATGTCTTTGCCTTTAATGTTTTGGTAAAAAAAAAAAAAAAGAGTTTACCAATACATAGCAGCTGTCATCAGAACTATTTGTTGTTTATTAGATTAACATTTCTAGTTGTTATCAAATTAAGCTCATTTAAATCTAAGGTAGTGTTGTTTACATACACTAATAAAGGGATTAACATTTCTATGAGATGTTTGATTAACTCCGCAAGAGTTAAATGTTGAACTCTCATTAAGTGTTAATTCATTAAAGTCCCCGTGAACCGGCAGTTTTTTTCGTTTTTTTTCCGTATTCTGACACATTTCCGAGTGAAAATGAATTTCAAAGGATAAAAGTAGTGGGCGTGGCCTGCGTTTTTCACTGCAAATTGATTGGATGTGTGAAAACAGCTGTTGCATTGATTTTGAAATGAAGCTGGCAGCAGACTGACAGTTGAAGGGGAGGAGCTAACAGATGCTCCGGCCAAGCCGTCTAGTTTACGTCATTTGAGATGGGTAGTCATTTCAGGGCGGAAGTGCATTTTCAGATTTTAACTGAAGATTATGAGGGCACATGAATTACAAGGTAAATGACACACATTGATAAGCTATTTGCTATAAACGGATATTTCATGAAAAAATAAGAATAGTCATTTTTAATTTCTACTAATTTCTACACTTTTAAAAGTATAAATTTAACTAGGGCCACCGTGGGTTATATATACATCAAAAAAGTGTTAAAAATAACACTGGCGATTTTATTGTGTAGGCTACTCTTACACAAGCTCTGTTACTTCCAAACCACACTAATGTTCTTGTTTTTTCTCCAGGTACGTCTATTTTTGCATCTGTTCTGCTTTAGAACATTCTGCGTACATTACTTGCCTCGGCTAAAACACATCCTTGAAATGTTAAAAAAGCCTGAAATGTTTACAGGATTTTACAGCCCCCTTGTGTAACAGCATCATCGAGACCAAAACGGCATTCATTAACATGCCAACGCTGATGCTGTGTGATGATAAACTGTAATCTCCCTCTTAGTGATTTGCATTTGAATATTGTGTGATGTTGTTTGGATTGTATTGTGTTGCGAGGTCAGTGTTGAAGGGCTGGAATGGGCTGCTATAGTTTCACCCATGCAACTGTAAGATGTTTGCGGTCATGTTACGCGACTCCTCCCTCTCACAGGCCACTTCATTTCCATTGACCTCAAAACTATGCGCTCAAGTTGAAATTGACGCAAGGTATGAATTTTCTTTGACATCACTAATGGAGTCTGTGTTATAACAATCTATTTTTGACTCCCTTCTGGGTTGCTTTGCTTGAAAGAAAGAGATTAAAGCCAACTGCGTCATTCTCAGATGGTTACTGTATTACCGTATACTAAGTTTCTTAAATGCTTGACAGATCTTGACTTGAGAATATAGGCATGCATTGTATTTCATTTCTTAATTTCTTTCCTGATAGTTTGATCTATCGCACAGTTAGCATTTGGGAGGTGTGATAGGTGTGACAGTGATAGGTTGTGATGCATGTACAACTGCAAACAGGGGTGGATTGTTTTTGTGTCATGGTTCATTGTCCTGAGGTTGATAACATTAGAGAGAGAGCTATTTCACACTTTTCAATTTCAATTTTTTTAAATATCATTTCTTAGAAATAGCAGTGCTATTGTCACCAAACAATGTTGTTAGACGACTGTGTGTGTGTGGTGTTCACTGCTAAAGTATTGTTTGCATAATTATTCAGCCCTTTACGTAAACGCAAATACTCAAGTTTAAAAAGGTGTAGCATCTTTTGAGATTAACAGTTAAACAACACAGAAACATATATACATTTGTGACCATTTTAATAATAAAATCGTCGACAAACAGCAAAACAACAAAATGATCAACATATGCAATTCATTTTTTGTAATTCTTTCCGAACAAGACTGACAACCTATTCTGCTGATGTGTGCATGTAGCTACATTGTGCATTCAAAGCCTCGACCATTTGATTCCAGCAACCATTGAGAAGCTCAACAACAGTTTCAATGAAATATTCTCACGGAAACCTCAGTCGTGTTCACATCACAGACGGTAAATTCCAGAACGGGTTCTGCGAGGTTGACAGCTCATGACGTCGCAAACCAAAAGCACGCAAATTATAAACCAACAACTCGTTCGAATCACATGTTAAACTGTCAAAGAGACCTGAATGCATGCTTGTCTGTCCTGTAAATAATCATTGTCTTGTACTGACGGTTGTACCTACAAAATGACAGATGTGGTTGTATTTTTAGTGTGGGTGTGAATTCATACCTTTCTTCTGGCGCAGCTTTTCTTTCTTCATCCCTTCTTTTGCATCTTTCTCTTCCCTTTCTTTCCACCGCCTGACTTGTTCTTCTCTCATTTTGAAGAATAAGATCTTCTTCTGTTCATCATTCAGAGCCTCTAGTACATCTGGATCGATGTACATGTCGTTTAGTATTTGCTGCAGCATGTTGACGGTTTGTGCGTGGGATCTTTGTAAGATGTAAGATGATGTTCTTTAAAGAGTCCAGCTCTTTTGTTTTATCGTTGTTGGCCTTTACTCAAACAAACGCTGCTTTTATCTTTCAGAGACTGGCATTTTAGGTCCCGTGACTGAGATGGTTGTTCTTGTCCCACACGCTGGACATATGATTCCAGTCTGAAAGAAACAGAGAGATATGAGAGATCAATTACAGCATCTGTTGCCATTTTTTCAGGCTTGCTTTATGGTTAGACTGCCTTATATCTTTGGATTTATTACCCTGATTTCACTTCAAAACAACAGAAGGGGTTTTATTACTTAGATGTTGCTCATAGTTTAGAAGACCTAATGGAGTATGTTAGTATTTTTATTGAAGTATCAACATTGTGTCCGATTTTTCACACAATTGTTGATATGCAGTATAGGTTAAAACGTTTAGTAGATTTTGTTTACTGGAGCTCTTGGAAGATTTTTCAACTTTTGATAGCAATCTTTGAAATAAGAGGAACTTTAAAGGGAATTCCAGGTTTTAGACCCCTGAAATCTCACATGTGTGTCCTTTCGAATTTTTACAGAAAAGATCTCGATGTGCTTCAAATTGATCTCAGATTTGCAAGTCCACAGATCATGCAATTGTCTCCTTTGTTTCTTATGTATATTTCTCATGACGTCGCTGTCCTTCCAGAACCTCAGATGTCCAAATTCGTTGTTTTTCAGGAAATGGAAAAAATGCTCCCTTTCAAATGATAAAAAATACCGTATGGTCAAAGTTGACAAGCACTTTTTAATACTGTTTATTGGTTACATATTTGCAAAACCCAGTGCCAAACATATATGAGGGTGACTAATAATAATAATTTATGACAAAAAATAAAAAAGACGAAATATGGTGAAAGGAGGTTTCCGAAAGACAGCAGCGGCTTGAAGAAACAGGCAGGACAGTATTGGTTGAAGAAATGAACCTCAAATGAGAACCCTATTAAGTAGTCTGTAGATATAAAAACAAAACATTTGCGCAATAAGTTTGAGGAAACCTCTTCATTTTGATGGCGGACTTTGAAATCTTTGCAAGTGTGAACAAAGTTTGTGAAACTCTATACAGGACGCATGCCTGAGGCACATTTTTTCAGTTTTGTTCTCATTTGAATCTCCCTGTTGTCTTGGAAAAACAGCTGAGATATTAAAGAGATCTGTCTTTTTCTCTAGGTTAAAGGGGCCGAACAGCTGTGCGCTTTGCTCTTTGGGGGTTTGTGACCCGGCTGCCGTTCATATGACTCTCGGCTCTTCATTCGTTCTCTGTGTTGACAATAGGGGTCTGTTTTATAGCAGCTCTCAGCGTGTGTTGAGTCTGTGTGGGATTTTCTTGTCTTTGTGCCGCCTCTGTAGACTTGAACTAAATGAGAATGTCTCCTCTGTCTCTTGTTCGGATTATGTAGTCCCTGATGAAGTCGCTCCATCACTGTATAAGACTCTCTGTCCAGCCTTCAGCATTTTACTTCCTTAAGACACGCACACAATCTCCCTTTATCGTCATGTCTTTATCTTGCTGTCTTTTGGCTATTAATCTTACCATAGTATTGTTATTGCCATGACTCAGAATCAATCCCAGACGTCGGGCATGTTTTTCCACAAAGCCATTTAAAACAAGTTAACGATTGAGCAATACATGAATGCAAATATCTTTAATAACCCAACTGGTTCTTCTAGACCAAACTGAGGTTACATGGAGAGTTTTGCTTAAATTTCCTGCTTTCTTTCTCGTGAGAAGTTATGCATTCCTTCTACATTCTCTCAAATAGCTCTGCAGGTCTGTTGTATGTCAACATTTGTCTGGTGTTAATTGTAAAAAGTGAATTTTAAAAGAAACATTTGAGAAGTTTTACTGAGTCTTCGAAGTTATAAAAGAGCAACTCCCAAACAATAAGATTTTTTTCTGGGAATAAAAGTCCTCTTCATTTCAAATGATGGCTTACAACGCCCAGTACATGAAACTCAATTTATTCAAGCCAATCCAACAATCTAAAAACTAAATACAAAAACCAGATACGCAACTTAAACAAATGCAAAGACTTGATGTTCGGCTGGATTAAGATACGTTAGGGATGGACAATAGACAAAAGCATGACTCATTTACACAAAGACAGACAGCAAGGGAAACAAAAGGTAATGAAGCTTGCCAAAGGGACAACCAAATATACAAAGCTGAAAAGAAAACAGCTGTTAGAAAGATCAAGAATCTACCAAAACAATCTCTTTTGTTTTTCAGTATGAGAGTTAGTGAATACAGAGAACTATGAGAGCGAGGCAATAAAAGCTTTAAACATGAGCACAAAGAGACTGCTGAACACTGATGAAGTGTGTTGAGAATGAAAGAGAGAGAGAGAGTGAGAAAGTAAAGCGGTACTCACATCGAGAGCCGGGGATGTGCTGTTGAGTTGTGTTAGTGGAAACAGAGCATGTGTGTCTTTCTTTACACTGCTTTTGTATTCGAGTGGGCTGGTGTGACATCATAGCATTCTTTCTCTCTCCCTCCGTCTCTCAGACTTTCTCACCCAAACTCTCCTTGCTTGTCTCCTCCCTCTCTCTCTCTCTCTCTCTCCCTCCCTCCCTCTCTCGCTCCCTTGAATGTGCTCGATTGGCATAACAAACACTGCCACATTTGAATTGCCAAATCAGTTGCAGGTTTAACAGCTTTTGAAAAAAGGAAAGATTTCAAGGAGATACAGATACAGTTGGTTAAAATGTTTGGTAACAGTTGACAATGAGATTGCTTTAGCATTAGTTCATACGTTATGTAACATGAAGTAAAAGTGAGTAATATATTTTTACCGCATTTATTCATCTTGGTTAATGTTAGTTAATACTAATACCATTTTTTATTATTTGTTCATGTTAGTTTATTAACTAATGTAAACAAATATTTTGTTGTATTGGTAAATTTTGAAATTGACGATTTTAGCGGCATCTAGAGGTGAGGTTGCGAATTGCAACCAACGGCTCTCTCCACCCTTCCCCCCTCCCTTTCGAAGCATTACGGCATCTCTCACAGAGCAAAGATGTTGTCTTGTTTTCGCTTCTTTGCAGAAGGAGATAATGTATTTTGTCCGTTTAGGGCTACTGTAGAAACAACATGGCAAATTCCATGTAAGGGGACCCGTGGTGTATGTAGATAGAAATAGCTCATTCTAAGATAAAAACATAAAGCTTCATTATGAAAGGTCTTTATACACCTTTGAAAACACTCACTCATTCTTTATTTATATTTTTTCCACATTTTAGAATAATAGTAAACTCATCAAAACCATGGAATAACACAGTTGCACCTGTGGGAATTATGTTGTGACTAAAAGCATTCAAAATAAATGAACTCTACATTATATATTAGTATCTTCAAATTGGTCACCCTTTGCCTAGAATTTGCAAAATCTTATTGCCATTTTATCATTCAGCTTCTTGAGATCTCAAGCTAGGATGCTTTTTAAACAGTACTGAAGGAATTTCCATGCTGGGCTCTTATTGGCTGATTTTTATTCATTATTTGGTCCAACTAATCCATTGGGGAAAAAAATGTAATACAAATTTAGTTTCCTAATGAAAGAAATGAATATGTTGACACAATTAATTTCAAACATTGAAACAAACACCTTCAGATGTATGAAAAATACTTTTGACCGGTAGTTACATTAGGCCTATGTATATTACATTTCTGTCAGTGGATCCTCCTAAATATTTCACACAGCAACTTTAATAATAAAGAATGCTGTACTGTATTAGTGTTGTTTATTGTCATTTCAGAAGTTAACAAATATAACACCTTTGTAAGTGTTACCAATTATTTTTTATTTTTTTTGAGAAAGCATTCTAGCACTTTTATTTGGTGAATTCAGGTAAGTAGTTTCTTTTTCATCTTAATGAAATAATGTCTCAATTAATGTCTCAATAATTTTGTAATGAGTTTACCATATACATACACATTTACACACACATACAGTTATTGCATTAAAAATGTATTAAATGGGGCCGTGTACAACAGATTTACATACGATTTAAACTAAAGCGATAAACTTTTTTACTCATGCGTGGTGTCTCATGTCTCACAGACAGTATGGGCAATAAACGAGTCACAGACGAGAACACAGAGATGTTGCGCATCACAAGAACCCAAATCTCTATTGAACTATAGAACTGAATTGAGCTGTGACGGAGATGGGGGATGTGCTGTGTGTATGTTTGGTAAACTATACATTGGTCAAATCATGTCATTTATGGATGTGTTTGTGTAATGGTTAGGTTTAGGGGTAGGACCAGGGAATAGAATATATCAATAGCCTGATATAAAATTAACAAAATCTAATGTCCCGACTAGTATAGTAAAACAAATGTGTGTGTGCGTGTGTGTTTGCAAGAACAGAGGTATAAGGATGTGAATTATACGGTGAAATCTACTCTGCATGTGTTTTGAATTGTCCTCCTGGATAAAGAGGAATTAGGAAATTATATGTAAGGAAGGAGGTGATATGCTACCTTTCATTCATTAACCTCTGGTTCAAACAGATTACAGCCAGATAAACATGTAGTAAAGGTGATTACTGTGTCTGTGGGAAAATGATGGTGCTTAACCTGTGATAACAGGTAATTTCCCATTCTGACTCACTTTAATTCAATAAGGAAAGTTACTTATTTAACAACAAGTCTCGGGTATTTAAAGCTAGACTGAATTTTATAACCTTTATTTATTGTGTTTTCTTTAACAGACACTCTACATTTGCTGTTCTAAAGAAGCCGGGTGTTTAATCTCACATGCTGTAAAGATTATACTGTATGTGTGTGTATCAAATTCATTTCTAAGAGTCTTTGGACTTTCCCACAAATGCCCTGTAGGAATTTCTTGAGATCTTTTTACCTTTGTAATGCTATTCTCAAGAAATGTTCATGGGTGTGTGGAAAGACTTGAGCTGGCAAACAGGAAGTGCGTGTCTAATGTGTACTAAACACTGACCTGTTTACCCTGGCCTGACTCATACGCTGTGGTCATGTGATTCACACCCCTCCTTTTCAGTCACTCCATGTGACTTTCCTGTACGTGTGTGTGTGTGTGTGTGTGTGTGTGTGTGTGTGTGTGTGTGTGTGTGTGTGTGTACGAATACCACAATGTACAAAGCACAGTATAACTTTAGGGTTCACAGTGTACATGTATAGCACATTGTTTCACACAACATTCTGTAAACCATATTTGACTTTCAAAACAATTCTACGGACTAGAGGTGTTTGGATAAAGAGATTTGCATAGAGACACGTGTCAGTGCTCCGGGGCTTTGTTGTTTGTGATCAACTTTCGTTTTTTCACAGTGTTACTGTAACTTTAGAGTTTTGCCCTGATGAGAATCACAGTAATGAGAATTTGAGGGAATTAAGAATAATGTCAATGCAAACGTTTAATTTGGTACAAAAAAGCTTTTATTTTCTTTACATAACAACATTATTCCCTTTTGTTATCAGCCTAGACATGTTTTTGTCCGATGTAACCATATATGGATTTGTGAATGCATTCAAACACCCGAAGGCACAATGATCTGCCAGAGTTTGTTTCAGGACAACAGCGGCTGTATTCAAACAACAAAAGCCAAACGAAAGAGAGTCATTCGGTACTGACTCCAGCCATGTGCTTGCAGACTCCAGATTTATGTCGTCTCAGCAGTTATAGTCCGTATCTCCAGAGCAACCGTTCAAAGAGAGTTTGTTTGAGGATAGAGTGAGTGATAAAAGAGTGAAACTTAGGTCAGATGATTTCTGGAATGACAGATATTCAGAAAATGTCGTTCTGTGGCCCATTAAAGGAAATGTTTGTTCTTTGCTAATGGCAGCGAGGCCCTGATTGTTTCAGTTTCAGCGTAACTGGTCTTTTCTAACCGTCAGGAAAGTTTAGAGCTTTTATTTTTTTCCTGCTGGCTTTATCTCATGGTTGAGTTGACCTGCAGCAAAGACGTAAACATGACACACCGGGGCACAGAACGATTTCTGAAGTTGATATCTGTGGAGACATATAAATATGCCCGTGAGAGAGTTAGAAAGACATCTGGGTGGGTGATGCGTTGTGTTTGCATACCGACAGCCTGTTGGAACAACTGCACAACAAACAAGTCCAACGGAGTTCCATGGTGCATTTTTTACATTGAAACTGAAACTCTTTGTCTGTCATTGATGTTTTAGACTCTTTAGACTGTTTTAAAGGGTTAAGTTAGTGGTCAAAGATCAAAACTGGTTACTAAAAGAAAAAATGTGGTTCCATTAGCTAAATGACTCATTTATAGTTAAAACTAGATTAGAAAATAAATGCAACTTTGATTTATGAAATTTATAGTTATTTTCTCATGAATTCCTACCCAGTCAGTAATTAATAGAGCAATGTGGTCATAGTGTTTAGTTTACAAATAAACAGCGCCCCCTTGTGGTGAATGATATTTTATTTAGTAAACAGTCATGGACAGGATTTATTTTTAAGTGACGGACACAAACAAACTGTGGCAAAGATCTAGCAAAATCCAAACAAAGAAAAATTTAAGTAAAGATTCATTAACCAGCATTATTCATTAACGTTATTATATGTTTTGTTTTGGCCATTTAACTTAAAGCAAAATGTTTTGTTTTTAAATGATACACCAAGCTCAGGCTATTGCTTTTTGCACTGTAAAGTATAGACGGTTTCATCGGACACATGCACCTGGCCCGAATTTAACATCCGGTCTGTGTTTGGTTATAATATAACAATTTATTTTATATTGAATTTATATTAATATATATTCATAGTATAATGTATATTAACTGTTAAATTAAATTAAAACTACTCATCAGTTAATGATTCGTTGAGGAGGTCTACCGGACGTTAAGTCTGGGCCACATAACGTTTGTTTATGTTGTTGACCTGAGACAGTTTGAAACCACATTTGTCTTTTGTCAGAAATATTATTGCGGCTCGGTGCAAACACGATTAGCTTTCTGCTTATGCACCTGGGTACACTGCTTTATAAGGATTTATGACACTAAAGCAGAAATCATTTCTTTTGCATTGATCTGCTAAAGGTCCTTCACTGTGTTTGAATTTATGTGAGAAGAATGGCGGCGCATCTATTGTATATCAACACAACTCCTGCTAGACTTTCCTTAACTTCTGGTATACACATGATATTACATGAGCATGAACTAATATATTCAAATTATTATGCATTGTCCAAACAATGTAGCTAAAGTGTGAACTCTGTTGTATTGTATTTGTCTCTTGCAGGAAGTGACATCACTAGAACAACGAGATGCTTTCAACATGCATGGCTGACTGTTAATTGGACTGCTGAAGATCCAATAAAGGTTTCACAGTGAAATGGATGCAGTGAGATCTAAAAAAATTACAGCCTTTGCTACTTAAGTATAAAATTCTTTATAACATTTTGTTTAATGTTTTTTATTTATTTATTTGTGAATCAACTAACAAATAAACATACTTGTACCTGTAGACCAAGATTGGACACGGGAATATAGATTTAGGTTTAAATGCTACCTAAAAAAAGATGAATTTCCATAAAATAAGTTGACAAATTATTTTGACTGTTATATGCTGTTATAACAGAATGGTGAATACAATTTTTACTTTGTGTTTTAATTAAGTTATGGTTGTTTGGATGCAGACCAGGAGAACATTTGAAGCAGCAGATTTGTTGACGCAGTGTACAGTGTGTTAACAGTTTGCCCGTATGGAGGTCAAAGATCAGTCATGGCCTATGATGGGCCATGCCAAGCCCATAATATATGTTAATACATCTCAAACTGTGGGATTATGGGTGAGCATGTGCAGTGTTTGAGTTGGAGGGGATTTTTAGGGTTTGGTTCAAACTGTACACCCTTAACACCCATCCTCCACTACAGCACTGCCAAACTGACAGCCCGTGCTCTCTAGAAAGCTATATCCTGACGTGTGTGTGTGTGTGTGTGTGCTGTGTGTGTGTGTGAGTGAGTAGCTCCAGCTGGCAAGGTCAACCAGTTACTCTCTCTTGCGTTCTCTTTTTTATTTGATTGTTTTAGTTTGCAGTTTCACTAGAACCAGAGTTCATGTTTCTCTTTCATCTGACCTACGTCCTTTAACAGTTCTCTCTGTGAGCATATTGATTCTTGTAGTGGCATCAGTCAATCAGCCTCAAGATTTATTTCCTGTGGATCCAGTGTGATTAGTGCGATCTTAGACACAGAATACCATAGCAACCATCTAGAGCATCTTATCAACCGCAAAGCAGTGCCCTGACAACCACTTAGGGCTTCATATCAACCACATTGCAATGCCCTAGCAACCACCTAGAGCTTCATATCAACCAAACTGCAATGCCCTAGCAACCACCCAGGGCTCCCTGTCAACCACAGAGCAATGCTCTAGCAACCACCCAGGGCTCCATATCATCCGCAAAACAATGCCCTAGCAACCACCCAGGGCACCATATCAACCGCATAGCAATGCCCTAGCAACCATCCAGGGCTCCCTATCCACCGCATAGCAATGCCCTAGCAACCACCCAGGGCTCCATATCAACCACCCAGGGCTCCATATCAACCGCATAGCAATGCCCTAGCAACCACCCAGGGCTCCATATGATCCGCATAACAATGCCCTAGCAACCACCCAGGGCTCCCTATCAACCGCATAGCAATGCCCTAGCAACCATCCAGGGCTCCCTATCAACCGCATAGCAATGCCCTAGCAACCACCCAGGGCTCCCTATCAACCGCATAGCAATGCCCTAGCAACCATCCAGGGCTCCCTATCAACCGCATAGCAATGCCCTAGCAACCACCCAGGGCTCCATATCATCCGCATGACAATGCCCTTGCAACTCCCCACAGTACCCTAACATTGTGGCAGCAATTTCTGCATGGTATAAACAACACATTTTCTTCAGAAAAATCTTGTTTTGATCACTGCTGTGGTTATTTAATTTAATTACATTTATTTATAAATTTGGGTAAACACTGCAATAATTTTCCACCCCATCAGTAATGATGTGCATCTGTGTGTGCGTTAGTGATAATGGCCGTGTTAATGACTTTAAAAACGCCTCAACACTTTCTCTCTCATCAGGTCTGTGGGCTATTTAAAGATATAAAGCTGCGTGTCAGATCAGATCTGAGTCTCTTCTGACGGTAAATCGTGCTGACTGCCTAATTATTGGACAGCCATAATTGTGTCCCTCCGTCTGGGGGAGCCATAATTGTGTCACTCACATGAGCGTCATATTTGTATTTCTGCTCCCCAAAATGGCTTTCGTTTTTCCTGTCAATTTCTTCCACTTGACAGGTAGAGTTTGATATCTTTATGTAATGTGTTTTGTAACAGGATGCTGCAATAACGTGTAAATGTCAGAATGTGCTTCTCTTCCTCTCTCTACATCTTTAGTTACTGTCTTCTCCCT
The DNA here is from genome assembly GCF_024868665.1 of Triplophysa rosa. NCBI lineage: Eukaryota > Metazoa > Chordata > Actinopteri > Cypriniformes > Nemacheilidae > Triplophysa > Triplophysa rosa. The sequence continues at coordinate 21,502,304 of NC_079902.1, forward strand.
TCACACACACACACACATGCGCGGGGTTTGCATGTCTGAGCCTTGCATCCCGTCAGGAATGGAAACACAGAAGCAGACACAAAGCCGTGAAGGTACAGTGGATCAATTCAGATATTTGCCATGTCTTTCTCTTCGTGCAGCACCGTCAGCAGTCTGGGTGGCGGAGGCATTTATGTCATCTTGAACACGCACGTACTTGCACACATGAAACAAAGAAAACAAAGCGTGATCAGGTGCTATTGTATTCGTCTAATTAATGTGTGAAGATCGCAGCACTGCCGTTGAGATAAACGCTCAGACCCTTTGTTTGCTCTGTTCGCTCTATTACGGCTAAACACTATGACATTTAAATATGACATTTCTGTCACCAGACATCACGGCAGTCATTTGCAGCAGACCGAGGATGTATTAAAACCCTTCAAATGCCTCATTTCATACGACACGTTAAAAGCGTTAATGAAAGAATCTGCCCTAAATACCTTTGAGATGGGAAGCAGGTTTCACAATTTGTGTTCTTGGTTCTCAAGCATCAATATAACTATTTCTTATTCTTACAATTAGTTTTTTTATTATATGGACATGAAAAAATACTAACATTCTTCAAAATATCTTCTTTTGTGTTCCTCCGAAGAAAGTAAGTCATACATGAGAATAAGTAAATGAGTTTTCATTTTTGGGTGAACTGTCTCTTTAACTACACTCCTGTTCTGTAAATTCATGACGTTTCTTTCGTTTTATAACTCTAGCCCTCTCTGATGCTCAGCTTTTTTCCTCACCTGGCCGGCCCTATAGATTTCATTTTACCCACAATGCCTTTCGCTATCACTCCAAATCCTCTCCTCCAGACTAATAATCTCTCCAGTCGCCTCAGACATCTTTACATGTACCCTATAATCTCACAGGCCTCTTCTGTCCGTGTGCGTTTCTGTTTATTTAACAGTCCTGCTGGAGCTCAGCCAGTGTGTTTTGTGTCGTAGAAAAACAGCCTATTGAGAGCAGTAGACCAGGGTTCAGGAGAGGCCTCTGGGAAACCGGCTGCGTCTCTTTCATTCTCATCTCTGGACCGAAGACTCGCAAATGACCAATCGGATTCCATCCATACTGTCCTATGGCTCTTCTGTCTCTGCTTGCTAAGCGCCCCTGAGGCTAGTCACCCTCCTCTCCACACATCCCTCGCCTGTGACACATTTTATTTTCATTCCCTAGCCATCCATCATTCATTTCTTTCGGTCGCTATCTCCATCCATCATACATCCATCGGTGAACTACCACATCCCTCAATATCTACATTTTTTTGAAGGAACATTCAATTGTTATTTTTTAACTGTCACGTTGGTTCTTTTATTTATAATTTTAGCTCTTTTACAGACATTTTATATTGTCCAAAAGGGACAAAAATGCAATAAAGCATCATAACAGGAAATCTCATTCTCCTTATTATGCCTCACAAAACCAACACGCTTTTCTTCTTTGTGTTCCACAGAAACATAACAAAATATTGGTTTGGAAGAATATATGGTGAGTAAATAAAGTTTTGATTTTTGACTTTTTTTGTTTATATTTCAGATCTAACCTGTCACTCCACATCTTCTAAACTGCCTGTCCATTCATTCATTCGTACATTAATCTCCATCTGTTTATACTTCATTTAACACCTTTCCTCTATTCTCCTCCCTCCCCCAGATATTCTTCATAAAAAGCACCTTATCTCCTCTCTATACCCCCACCTTACCGCAACATTCCCAACACAGACACTCCATCAAGATTCCTCCTGCTGTCAAGCCGGGATTTCCCATCCGCCCCCCAGCCTGCCTCCACCAAACCCCATGGGATAAAGGGATGGATGAGGGTGGAGGTCTAATGAATAAGCGATTAAGATTGACAGTGTCTGGAGGTCTAGAGTATTTCCTGATTTCTGGCCACAAATCTTTCTCATATGTCAGACTACACTAGCAGTGCCCGTGATCCCCACCTCGGGTCCCCGAAGCACCATTAGCGCAGGTGAATGGTGTATTGTTCTTTTTTCTCGCTTTAATACTGGTTTCCTGTTCACTTTCTCCTTGGTGAACATCAGGTTGACAGTGTGGGCGATTCACTAGCTCAACCTATTCTCTGGTACAAAGTGCAGCCACACACACACACACACACAGCTGTTCTCTTGAATAGCCTTTCTCTATCGGTTGGAACATGGTTTAAGGTTTCATTATATGCAAATGTCAATTTTTAGAGGTGAAAAGACAAGATTATATGCAAATGTGTTTGTCTAGGAGTGGGGCACCGGCTAGATGTCAAGTCTTGCTTATATCGTTGATTGTGCATGGGTAAAGGTGCTTTTTGCATCTTAAACTGCTTGATTGACAGATTAGTGTTTATTAGATTAGTTAAAACAGATCATCTTTGAGTTTTGTGTGTAATATGTAGTGAACAGAGTGTGGGTGGTCTGTGGGCGTGTGAGATAACTGTAAGGTTTTGAGTCAAAGATAAAAACCACAAATATTTTGTTTAGTCTCAAATTAGTTATTTTTTTCTAAAACTAAGATTATATTTTCATATTTTTGTAATTGCTTTTGGGTAAACAATGCTACATTGGCTTACATCTCAGGACAAGGGTATTTTTTATTTAAGTCAGGTTATGGCAAGTTGATTTGTATTTTTGCTAATTATAATTTTGATTTCTGTTTACCCAATTAGTTATGTTTGTGTGTACTTGCATGTATTTTGATTTTTGCTGTTTCCTTAATTGTTTTTATATAGTCTATTTTTATATTGTTCTAATTGTCAAATCAAATCAAAATATCAGATCCAAATTTTTCAAAACATGATTATTGATTAAAACAAAATCTGTTTTTGCAAATTAACTCTTCAAGTAATACAATAAAACATATATAAAACATTATATCGTTTTTTAAATATAATTATATAGTCTGTTTTTTACTATAAGGGGTTATTTTAGTGACAGGTTCCCATTGTGATAACCCCACATAACAGGCTAAATTGACTTTAAAAAAGGAAAATGTGCTGTTGAAAGTATGACACCGTGCCCTGGTCTACAGCCCTTGGTTTAGAATGATTGGCTTGAATGGTTATATGCCGTGAATATTCTTTTAAAGCCCCCTAGTGCTTATGAATTGTGCTTTATAATGTATTGATGTGGAAAGATGAGCAACAGGGTCGCCCCAGACTCCCTGTTTTAACGCGCCGATCTGAGCCGCTGCGCATAGCGTCGCGGGGGCACGAGACAGCCGCCGCAGCTCGCGCACTCACTCACTCACACACACACACAAACCGAGCGCTCACGCGCAGCCGGTCTGTCGGTGCGCGCTGTCCACGCGGTGGCGAGAAGAAACGGAAGGTGTCAGACTCGGTTTTGATAAGGTATTGCACCGCTCCCCCATAACAAGAAAAGCAATCGATCCGACTGGATGATACGAGAGAGACGTCCCGTGCGCATTAAAACCGCTTCATTTGCAGGACGCATCTGAGGCGCGTTTTATTGTGGTAAGTCATTTCTTTTTATTTTTCTCATACATTCATCAGGGATGCTTATAATTAGGTTAATGCAGGCATCGCTTCATCAAATATTTAGATCTTTAGGTTTCCCGTATTATGCTACAGTATTTCAGTGCCCTAGTTGATGCGCGTATGCCAGATAGTAGGCTATATGTATAGTATAAGTTGTATGTATTTGCTGTACCGGCAGTTTTTTTCCTCAGTAGTGTCTATACTGTAGGAATATGCAGCGTGTTCTCAGGTTATATATGAGGTCTGGATCTCTTTTGGATGCAGGGAGAGAAAGAGAGAGGGAGTTCTTCTATTTTATATGGAGAACGAGGCACTCTTGAAAAGCTTCTGTGGTCTATTTTGGAAGGAAGAAAGCACCAGCCGAAGCCTTTGAGAGAGCGCAGTGTCTCCCAGCCATCCTGTTGTCATGGTTACTGCATCGGGAGGCTGGGGATAATATGGCTGCTTTACAGCCTGTGTGTGTGTTGTACTCCACGATGCCTTAACACAAGGAACCACTGTATGTGTGAAACACACGGAGCCTGTGTTAAAGGGGGGAAAAGTCGAGCTGTGATTTCAAAGCAGGTGCAAAGAAATGGCCATCCTGATAGAATACTGGCTTTATGCACAGAGCGCCACATAATGCATCGCTTACGCACGACTCTGTGAAATAAATGCAAGACGCAATGATGAGGTGAAATGTCGCAATGCATTGTAATCTCAATGTTTGCTGATCTATTGTCGGTCCAACTTTCAGGTGGATCTCTCAGCTATTAATTCATTGGAAATAGAGGCGTCAGACATCTAGACATGCCTGCGGCAGACGAGACAAGACGCCCAAAATGATCACTTGTTCTCTACCTGGTAAATGGGGCGTGCGTGTTGTGCAAGTGTCTTAAACCTTAAAGCTGACGTGATAGTGCGTTTAACTTGATTTATATACGCGGGATGATTTAAGTAAAGACACTGAAAGTAGTACGGTGACAGGATACAATAGGACGTTTGACCTTGACATCAACGAAATTGACAGAACGGGGTGATGTAAATCACAGTTACGCACGCTTCAGTTGTTCATACTCGTTTAGTTGGTGATGGTCCCCTGAACAAGACCACTGACGTGTCAACAGAGATTAAAAATGCCGTTATATTTTAGGCCACACTTACAGCTTGCACCATCATCTGAAGTCTCCATTTTCATGTCCCGTTACGCACGGCAAGACAATATTACGCAGCCAGCTATATATTGGTAAGGTAGACGACATCAATCTACTTAGCGCTCTGCTGCTCCCGAGAGAGTTAAATACCGCGTGCTGATCGTTTGTAACGGTCAGTCTTTGTGTGTGTGCGTTTGTGTGCGCGCGCGCTCTGGTGCATGTGCCGCTCTGTCATGTCGTGTCTGAAAAGGGTTAGTGGGTCACGAAGACGTCCAGTCTCTAGTCTGCATGAACTATGAGGAGATGTTTGGCATGTAGAGATTTATTTTTGTGTTAATAGTCCTAGACAGCAGATCAAATGCCGTTAGTTTGCTTTTGCCATTTAAGATTCATTATAATTGTATGGATGCTTCTTATTGTTGTGAATTATTGCAGCACTGATTGGACCTTTTTAGTCATGCGTTTGCTACATTATTCTATGAATCATATTAGCAGACATTTCAAAACATCAATTATTATAAAATGAGGCTTAGTGTCTCCCTGCATGACTGGATCTTATTCTCTTTAATGTCCTGTGTCATGACATAATTCATTTGATTAAAGGCATTTTTGCCACAAATGGGAACCAGATTATGGATTAGTTTGCGACAGCAGATTAACTGTAAAGGGTCAGGGTGAAATATCTCTCTAATGTAACAATTAGACAGTTGATGTTTTTATGGTGAGCGCAATGGCCTTGTTGAACCCCTGCTGCGTGCTGCATCGGATCCTTGGAAAATGGTTCCTTATTTCAATTCAGTCAAGACAAATGTAAAATTAGGTAAGGTGTTTACAGATAAACCAACATACAGAACACAAAAGAGTGAAAATCACAGCACAGCCAAAAGGTGGAGGCAGATCCCTGCATGTGTCTGTGTACTGAAGGTTTTGCTGACAGTGATTGAGCAGTGGATTATTTAGTTGATTTGAACATTGTCTCTTTCTTGAGTTTATCAGTAACACTGTGTGCGTGTGATTTTTAAAGGCCAACAATAGTCTTGTATGGAGTGTGTGTATAGGGTGAAGTGAGTGAAGGGTACTGACAGGTCCTGCGAAAGTAATTAAACAGAATTGATCGTTGTGAAGAGCCCCACTGTTCTGCTGACTCTACTGGAGCTCTCCGAGTCACTCAACTACACTCATCTTATTATTAAACAGCCACTTACCAACACACTAAAATGTTTTTGGGTTGCTTCAACCCATCGTTGGGTCAAATTTGGACAAAGCTATAGGTTAGGTTAATTTAACCCAATAATTGTGTTTGTCCATGTTTGACCCAACTAGGTTGAAACAATCCAGCATTTTTAAAGAGAAATAAATAAAAACATGGACATGAAAGGTTGCATTAAATTATAGTCATCTGTCAAGGATTTGGCGGCAAGAACCCAAATGCAGGCAGGCAATGGCAATGAAGGGGTTAAACAAGATATTTATTAAACAACACAAAACAAGGACCCACGATGGGGTAAAACAGCAACAAGAAATAATAAACAAGCACAGAACGAAGACTGACTAAACACAAGACTGAATAAACACTTGACAAACTAAACAAACACTTACTACAACAAATGATAACAGGAACAAGAGACACGGGAGGAAACGAGGAACATCAGCAAACACAGTAGCACAGGAACAAGGACCGTAGGACACGAGAACAACCACATACATACAATGCACGAGCACAAGACAAAGAAACAAGAGGGTATTTATAGGAAACACAAACGAGGGATAACGACATGGGGCAGGTGTGAGACATTAAACACTCAGGGAAAGATTACGAGGAAACGAGATGGCGGGAACAGAGACGAGACACTGGAAAAACACATGAGAGGTAAAACATAAACATCTCATGGCTCTTCCCACATAAAACCCAAGACTCTGCCCCGATCCCACCACACGACTAGAATTCATAAACAAGACGGTGGGACCGTGACAAACCTTTACCTCATTCCGCTTGAAGAACACCTCGCAGGTGTTCCATCACAAGGGGTGAATCTAAAAGACCTGAGGCAGACTGGACCAAAGACAAAAACCAGACAAACATGGTGAACAAGACAAGGGGCAGACAGGACAACAAGACTAAGGGACTAGGGTGAGACAACAAGAACAACAAACATGGGAGGGGGGGTGGGGCAAAACAAGAGTACATAGGGGCAGTCCAAAAGGGTTGGGGGAACAGTCCCAGTCCCCGGCTGCGCTCGAGGGCGCTGAGTCCTGGGGGACTTAGGAGGAGTCCCGGGGGGAACAGTCTTTGGCCCTGGGAGTCTCCCAGGGACCGGCTGGACAGGGCTTGACGCCGGCTGGAAGGCCGGCTGGACAGGGCTTGACGCCGGCTGGAAGGCCGGCTGGACAGGGCTTGACGCCGGCTGGAAGGCCGGCTGGACAGGGCTTGACGCCGGCTGGAAGGCCGGCTGGACAGGGCTTGACGCCGGCTGGAAGGCCGGCTGGACAGGGCTTGACGCCGGCTGGAAGGCCGGCTGGACAGGGCTTGACGCCGGCTGGAAGGCCGGCTGGACAGGGCTTGACGCCGGCTGGAAGGCCGGCTGGACAGGGCTTGACGCCGGCTGGAAGGCCGGCTGGACAGGGCTTGACGCCGGCTGGAAGGCCGGCTGGACAGGGCTTGACGCCGGCTGGAAGGCCGGCTGGACAGGGCTTGACGCCGGCTGGAAGGCCGGCTGGACAGGGCTTGACGCCGGCTGGAAGGCCAGCTGGACATGGACTTGACGCCGGCTGGAAGGCCGGCTGGACAGGGCTGGATCGCCGGCTGGACGGCTGCCCGGACTGGACGCCGGCTGGACGCCGGCTGGACACCCGACTGGACGCCGGCTGGATCACCCGACTGGACGCCGGCTGGATCACCCGACTGGACGCCGGCTGGATCACCGACTGGACGCCGGCTGGATCACCGACTGGACGCCGGCTGGATCACCGACTGGACGCCGGCTGGATCACCGACTGGACGCCGGCTGGATCACCGACTGGACGCCGGCTGGATCACCGACTGGACGCCGGCTGGATCACCGACTGGACGCCGGCTGGATCACCCGACTGGACGCCGGCTGGATCGACCCGAGCTGGAGCCGGCTGGATCACCGACTGGACGCCGGCTGGATCACCGCGACTGGACGCCGGCTGGATCACCGCGACTGGACGCCGGCTGGATCACCGACTGGACGCCGGCTGGATCACCGACTGGACGCCGGCTGGATCACCCGACTGGACGACAGACTGGACAAAGACTGGACACAGGACTGGACACAAGACTGGACACCGGACTGGACGCCGGCGCACCGGACTGGACCTGCGCTGCGCCTCTCCCTCCTTCTCCGCACCACCGGATCCATAGCCGACCTTGGCGAATCCGTGGGGACCGGAGGGAGTTCCGCGTCGGAGGAGACCGCAGACGTCATCCCCGGGTCACACCTCACCCACTCGCCACAGGCGCCGCCAGGAGAACCGGGGACCGTGGAACTCAAGCCGAAGGGTACTGAGTCCCCCCGGGCAGCGGCAGCCAGGACGAGGCCCTCCGGAGCGGTCGACCGTGGGGGAGGGCTCCGAGTGGAACCTCACCCTCGGGACCGTCCCGGTTGGCACGAACCTACCATGTCCGCGAACCCAAGGGGAGCCAGCAGCCTCTTCCCGACGGGGCGAGGCGCTGAGTGAGGCAGCAGTTGAAGATCGCCTTCAACTCCGCCTCGCCAAACTCAGACGACCTCGCCACCGTCGAGAATGCCCCGGCGAACTCCCGGTTCCCGTAATTCCCCTGACGGACCCCAGCAGCAAGTGGGCTTGGGCGGCCCCGAGGACGACGCGTGCCGTCCATTTGACTGCCTCGCTGGGTTCTGGCTGGCTCTGTCATTCTGTCAAGGATTTGGCGGCAAGAACCCAAATGCAGGCAGGCAATGGCAATGAAGGGGTTAAACAAGATATTTATTAAACAACACAAAACAAGGACCCACGATGGGGTAAAACAGCAACAAGAAATAATAAACAAGCACAGAACGAAGACTGACTAAACACAAGACTGAATAAACACTTGACAAACTAAACAAACACTTACTACAACAAATGATAACAGGAACAAGAGACACGGGAGGAAACGAGGAACATCAGCAAACACAGTAGCACAGGAACAAGGACCGTAGGACACGAGAACAACCACATACATACAATGCACGAGCACAAGACAAAGAAACAAGAGGGTATTTATAGGAAACACAAACGAGGGATAACGACATGGGGCAGGTGTGAGACATTAAACACTCAGGGAAAGATTACGAGGAAACGAGATGGCGGGAACAGAGACGAGACACTGGAAAAACACATGAGAGGCATAAACATCTCATGGTCTTCCCACATAAAACCCAAGAACTCTGTCCCGATCCCACCACACGACTAGAATTTCATAAACAAGACGGTGGGACCGTGACAGTCATCACTCTAGAGAATTTGAATACAAGATACAAAACACAAGCACAGCTGTGGGAAACATACATTTCCAGGATAAGCTATACAGCATTGTTTAAAGATAGTTCACAGCTGAATGCCTCGATAGACCAATCAGAATCAAGCATTTCAGATAGTCATGTAATAAAGCTACATGAACATGCACAGAAATAGGCGGACGTCATTTATCAGTCACTCTTACACCCACTGCTCGCTGGCATGTGGTGCTGTAGGATCATGGGTATCTGGCAGTTACAGGGCACAGAGGCTGTCTGGGATTGTCTGAGTGACAGCAGGGTACTTTACTGCAGCTGTGCCCGTGTGTGCGTGTGCGTGATGGATTCATGAGTGTGAGTCTTATTTGCCTTCCATGTGGAAAGATCATCCACAGCTGGGATGGACTTTGTGTACCAAGCACCAGGGCAGAATGTCAAACATTAACCGTGCGTGTTTGGTAACCCATCCTGAATGTGGAGCCGAGGTCAAAGGTAATGTTCTGAGAGAGTCTTTGCTAAATGTCATCTCATAAGGTTTTCTGTGGTGTCAGAAAGTGTGTGTTTTTAATATTTCCATGTCAGGAGCGTTTGGAGAGCACAAACCTTTTGAAAAGATAAAGAGTGTAAAGGTTAGAATAATTTAGAAAAGGCAGAACCGCACACTACAGAAGGAATTTCTTAGTATGTCTTGTTTTATAGTACAAATTTATATTAAGTCTTGTTTTTTGAAAACAAAAATGATCAAAATGAAGGGGTTTTATGATTTAAGCAAGAAAAATATCAGTCAGTGAGGTTAGAAAAAAGCTTAAATTTGACTTTAAAGTTTATTTTCCTAATTCATTGGCAAATATCTGTTTCTTGTCTTAATACTGGTTTTTTTAGCACTGTTGACATAATTTTATCTTGTGATGTGTAACTACTAGAATTACAGTTGATGAATTGCATTGTATTTTTTCGCTGATAGTTAAGGATGGACAATATGAGATTTGATATGTTGCTCAATATTATGGCATTTTGGGCTATGGACCTTTATTGTAATGGAATCTACAATGGGTTTTATTGTTATTTGATTAAATAAGAGTAAAGCATTAAATTGCTCAACAGAGTCTGATTCTGTGCGACAAAACAAATTCAGAGCTTAGCTTCACATCTTACAGAAGAATGCCGGACTGTTACTTTGCCAAGGAGAAGGATCTTCTTTAAATGTTGTGTGCTGTTTACATTCCAGCCTGTGTTTGTCTACCCGCCTCTCTTTCTTCTTTTCTCTTTCTTTCTTGCTCTTTCTGTCTATTCTGGTTTCATCTGGTAGATTTTGTGTAACGTCATAATGTGCCACTTAAGAGTAGTCACTCTGAATACAAGCAGAATTTAAAATGAGAGTTATTCGTATTCTTAAAGTCAACATGAAATCAGAGCAGACCCTATTTCTGTCCTAACACACATTCATGGTCTTACTGTGCACAGTTCGTCATGATTTCTAAGGAAAATGTTTGAAAGCTTTCATCGAAATGTCTTAACGTGCTCCACCTCAAGGCTGAGCTATTTGATGACGTTGAGTACCTGAAAGGAAATAGTCTATCCCTTCCAATGCAAACTAGCATCTGCCTCCATTCGGGTCGCCATCTTAATGATCCAATAAATTACAGAGAGATAAATAGTAGCACCACCCAACCGTTCTTTTCTTATATCTTCTTTTACTCAGAAATGTCACATTAGAGAAGTAAAATGGATTAGGAATGCTGTTTCATATTGACTTGAATGTGCTTCACCGTCCGGATTCGGGAAAGTTTCCTCAGAGCAGATGTTAATTATCAGAACAGAATTTAGATTGACCCCTTCAGCAGATGACACTGTGATGTGTGTTGTATTATAAGTGCATGCACACTGCCAGCATGTATAACATCAGTCGTGCATGAGGTTTGCTGAGTCAAAGATAATGCGGTCTCAGTGGGCTGCACCTCTGCAGGCCTGATAAAACACTGAGATGACAGCAGGTAATGGAGTCTGAATCGCTGTTTAAACTTTCAGGATTCTGCCACCTGACTGCTTCAGTCTTTAGGATGCTTAATGTACCCTATAATGTCAAGTGAGCTGTGCCATTAAACACCGGCCAGACAGATTTGCTCCTCTGATGGACTGCACTATTTGCTTCCAACACAAATTGTATAATATAGTGAAGTGACCTATTAGTCAGATATGGTGACCCATACCCGAAATGTGACCTTTGCTTTTAACCCATCCAGAGAGTAGTGAACATGCACAGCAAGTCATGAACACACGTACACCCGGAGCAGTGGGCAGCTATCACTGCAGCGCCTGGGGAGCAAGTGGGGGTAAGGTGCCTTGCTCAAGGGCACCTCAGTCGTTACCCGCCGGCTCTGGGAATCGAACTGGCAACCTTCTGGTCACGAGTCCGACTCTCTAATCATTAGGCCACGACTGCCCCGACTATACAAAGATCTATTGGAGATGTGGGCAGTTGTTCATTATTGAAATGTTTTCTCCCATCCCAGCTCAATAGACCGAGACAAGTAAACCATTCATAGATTGATTTCTTCAAAAGGTGTAACTAGAAATTTGTTCTAATTTAACATTTTAAAGCACACCTCAACAGTATCTGCATCTCATTGCTCTATTTTGTCTTCTTTAATAGGTGTGAAATTTCACTCCTTCGTTTGTTCCTGACCCTGCGACCCCAGGCTGTCAGGACACCCTGATTGAGGAGGCCACCATGAGTCAGGAGGGGCCGGATGACCCCCTCCGCACAGAAAGCCCACCTTCAGAAACACCCCCAGCACCTGAGCTCGCTCAAGTCCAGGAGGGAGAGTCCAAGCTGGGGGAAGAGGAGACGGACTGCCCTAAGGGTGAAAACATGGAGGGTAGAACACAGGTGGACAGTAAGGATGGTGGAGAGGCAGATGTTAAACTGGGATCAGAGATTTGTGGAAAGAATATCAATAATACACAATCCAGTAAAATGGAGGAAGATGAAGTGAGATTAGGAGAGGAAAGTAGAAACAGAGAGATGGAGGGCAGGTGCCCTGAATCTCTGACTGAAAATGGCAATAGGAGCATCTGTGAAGGTGAAGAAACACAAACCCTATTGCCCCAGAGCTCAGCAGAAGGCTCAACCAAACCCACGTACTCCTTGAGGTCAGTAATATTATGATACGTACCAAATGACAGACTCTTAAATGGAAAATTCCGGTTACAGATGCAAGCCAATGTAGGATACACGAAATAGTAAGATCTATGTTGTGAAGCTCCCTTTTATATCACTGTGCAATTCACAAACATTGTTGGACTGACTCACGCAGCTAGAAAACAAGCCATAGGTAGAAAGGTCCCCCAAATAATCAACAAAAGCCAACAAAAGACACGACCGCCATTTTTCATGATAAAATTAGAGTGATTTACTCAGTTGCTGGGCTTATCATGTCCTCCACATGTTTCAAATATTAAAACATTCATGTAACAAGGTTTGCAGACTGTCAGTGTCAGGTCTCATAAATGATGTCACACGCATGTTACAATGGCAGTGGGGAGGTATTTTGAGCGGCGCATGTGACAGGGGATCTGTCCTGAATGATGCTCTTCTCTGTTGGGACTCCACCACTGCGATGAAAAACTGTGACAGCAGCTCGACTAAAGATAGGAACAGGCATCGTGCATGCCAGCAAGGCAAAAGCATTTGAGCATAGAGCCCGGGACTCTAACCAGGTGTATCAGGGCTTCTTGTGTTGTGTATTTATTTCCTGAGATTTATGAATGCATTCACTGATGTCCGTATCACTGCAGGTTAGAGAACGGGACTGAGGACGACAGCGAAGGCCAGGAGGACGAGGAGGGGATCGGTGTAGAACCCTCAGGGCATGGGAATCTAGACACCTTCAGCTCCACATTTGAGCTCTCTGTGGAAGAAGCGGACGTTGAGGTAGAGGACGAGGAAGGAGGGGATCAGAGGGAGAGACACAATCGGGACAGTTTCAGCTCGACGTTTGAGCGCATTGTCGAGCAGGTCGACAAGACAACGGCCCTTGAGGAGGAGGAGGAGGAGGAAAACGAGGGAGAGGAAGAGTACGACGGGACAAAAGAAGCCAAGGACGGCTTCAGCTCAACATTCGAGCGGATTGTCGAGTCAGAGCTCCTGCGAGGTGGGACTTGCTACAGCAGTCTGGATTCTCTGGATGTGTTGTCACTCACAGACGAGACGGACAGCTGCGTTAGCTTCGAGGCGCCACTCACCCCTCTCATCCAGCAGAGGGCTCTACTGGGCCCTGAACCTCCAGAACTAGAGCTGGAGACTGTGCAGGAAGGGTCCGAGAACCAGGAGGGGGAGACCGAGCTGGGGACAGATGCAACGAGGGAGGGAGGGCGGGATGGAGCAAGCTCTGCAAGTCCGCTACGAACCACCATACCAGGAAGCAGGTCGGAAAATGTCTTGAGCCAGCCGGCACAATGGAGCATCCCTAATGGATTCCACATTGAGCTGCCTGGAAATAGAGAGAGCGGGGGAACTATGCCAAACTCTGTAAGGTAAGAATGCAAAGTCTCATCTTGGTCACTCATAAGCTAGCTCCATGTCCTGCTCAGTTTTCCCAGAGTTTCCCCAGCAGATGGCATGCAGTCCTAGTTAATAATTTGGTGTAATTTTGACTTGGTGTGAGTCACTAGTACCCCGTGCTTTTTTTTCCAACCCAGACAACAGCACATCTGGAATTAAGGAGTCAAGATGTAAGTCCGCTTCTCAATGACTGTTTGCAAATAGTGGCACTGATGGAGCATATGGCAGATCGTACCATCTGACAGAGGAACTGCATAGAAATTAGCCCATTTAGGAGAGCAGCCAGCCATCATTTGCTGAGGCTGTTTTTTTATCCTGCACTTGAAGGGAGTATCAAACTGTGGCCCAGCCGACTGGAAACTTCTTGATATTGCAAAGATTTGACTTTGAGGCAATATCCAAGAGGAAAGATTTCCACCTCTGGGGGCCAATGAAGGATAGGTCTAATATAGCTGCCGTCCGTTTAGATCTCTCTCTTTCTCTCACTCTCTCACTGCATCCATCTGGACTGCAAGCAGCAGCAGATGTTGTCGTTTTTCTTCCCCAGTTTTAAATGACCCGCAGCTTCCTGACCCCCAGTGCGGCTGAATGAGGCATTGTTTTTAGGCGGTGACATCATCGACTTTGGCTTTCCTTTAACAACGAGAGCCTTGCTCTAGTTTTCAGTCACACTGTGCTTATTCGAGCGCCGCTTGTCTGGGCAACACATTACCCTTAGCGTTCCTCTATATCATTTCTAGCGACCATCATGCTTTTCATTTACTAAAAGGGACATTAGAATGTTTGCAGTTGACCTCTATGTCGAACGCATGAAACACTATTCATTAAAGTCGCCCCTTTTCTCAGCTTTAGCGGCTAACATCATTAGCCTGCAGTCTTCCTGAGGCTGGTAACACTATGCTAGACACTTATGCTGTTCATTAGCAGTTGTTTGATCTATTGGAGTGGCATTGTGGCTATATATGGTTGGCTGGTAAACTTGCAGAGTGGAATGAGGGTTTTCTGTGTGTCTACAGAAGGGAAAGAGCGGCATATGCTGTTAATTACCATATTCACAACCAGCATTATGCTAGCGAGTTGTTGAGAGGTTGTCCATTAAGGTGACTGATGTTGCCACTGTGGGAAAATGAAAATGTGCAGTTGAATGTCTGTAAGTCTGTCATAGGAGATTTAAACAGTAATCTTTAAAGGATAGTTTCAAATTCTATACATTTATTCACCCTCATGTCATTCCAGTCCCATTTGTATTTTATGGAAAGCTACAACAGTTCATAGTGACCATGTTTGGAAAGCATAAAGCTGCAATTCACTTTTTTTTGTTAAATCAGGGCCAACAGCACAATCTAAAAAATGCTGGGTTCTTTTCAACCCAGGGTTGGATCAAATAGGAACCCAGTCGATTGGTTGTATTAACTCAGAAAATGGTTCATATTTGACCCAATGAGTCAAACAACCCAGCATACAGTAGGTTTAGTCAGTGTTTCCCAACCCTGGTCCTCGGGGCACACCTTCCAGAATGTTTTAGATCTCTCCCTATATAAAACACCTGATTCAACTCATCAATCAGGTGTTTCATATAGGGAGAGAACTAAAACATTCTGGAAGGTGTGCCCCGAGGACCAGGGTTGGGAAACACTGGGTTAAGTTACAACCCAAAGGTTGTGTTCTTCCCTTTTTGACCCAACGCTGGGTTGAAAAGAACCTAGCCTAGCTTTATTTAGAGTTCAGTATAATAAAAAAATTGTGTTCAAAACAGTCACCTTACCTTACCCTGATTCACAACATTCATCTTATAACAATGATTTATAATTTGAGCTGTCGTACATAATTTTGTGAGAAATGCCAGTTTGTTGTCATTTGACTTAACATCAAGATAAATACGTAAAGAAACCTGGAATTGTATCTTTCAAATAAAGATGGCAACATAATGACCAAAGTTACAGATTTCAGCTTTGAAAGGGACAAATCGTTTCGATGTTTGATGATGCAGTAGCATATACTGTAGATAGACGGTTAATTGTGAAATTCTTAATCCCAGTTTTGAATGTGTGGTTGCATCGTTGCTCAAATCTAACAGACCTAAAGCCACAAAACTTAGATTTTCGTTTTCATTGGGCGCTTAAGCTTAACTAAGCTTAACTTTATTCATATTAGATTAGTTTTTACTGTGGAATTCAATTCCTCGGTTGTTTAAAGCCTTCCTTGCATTTTATCTTGAATAGCAATGATTTTCAATAAGCAGTTCCTGTATTTTCAGAATGTTCATGGTTCATTAGCCCTTGTTGAGATAAATGTGAAGCAGTGATTGATCTGTCAACCCTGACTGCCTTACACAACCAATCAATATGCAACATGAAATGTGATCGATGTCTAGGCGTTTGATGGTGTCATGCAAGATTCAACCCCCCCTCAGAATCACATCCCACTTTTGACCCAAGTCGATTTATTAGATAAATGAACTTGTTTAGGGTGTTCTGTTTGTTGCTATGTCGTCTGTATTATGAAATTGTGTTAGTGTTTATTTATTTATATTTATGATATCAAATGATATGGCCCCTTTAAAAAAAAAAATATTTGGCCTTAGTTTAGCTAGCATGTCAGGTGAAAGTCAGTTAAAGATGTTACGTTTCTTTATAGTAAAATAAAAATGTTTAAAACATATATTTTAGCCAAAACCAATGATGATTGTTTAACATTTTGTTTATTATTTTAGGCATTTTCCAAGGCATTCCAAGATAAAAAAAAAGATTTCAGCTTAAAAAAATCTCCGGAACCCTGCTTTCACGGGTTGATTTAATATTGCATGACACCAGCAGTTGCTTATTTGTATTTTTCACCCATTTGGCTTTTGGCTGCATACCCACAGCAACCCACATCCCCACCCCTGGACCCCATCTCATCCCCCCCCCCCCCCCTTCTCTGAAACAGCACCTATTTACACAAAGAAACAACCTCATTTATTCTCTTTATCAGACACTCTAAATCTCTTTCTTTATCTCTCTCTGTCACACACACACATGCTCACAAACACACACTCATATACACCCCCAACACACACACGCACAACTTCCTGTCTGCATCCGCTTCATCCTGGTGTGTAGGAGCAGTGGGTAAGTGTTGTCTAACTGATGATTATCCCTACAGGATGCAGAGAGAAGCTACACACACGCAGACACAATCTCTCTCTCTCTCTCTCTCTCTCTCTCTCTCTCTCTCTCTCTCTCTCTCTCTCCCTCTCTCTCTCTCT